>NC_089035.1:8735000-8850000 GCF_034140825.1 Oryza sativa Japonica Group | reverse complement strand
AAAACAACAAGCTCGACCTCTCGTAACAATAGTGCATTGCACTCTTGAATAATAGCTACTCCCTCCATTTTATATTATAAGTCATTTTAAATATTTTTAAAGCTTTTTTTAAGTTTGATTAAAGTTATAGAAAAATTTAGCCACATCTAAAAAAAATAAGTTTCATTAAATCTAGCATTGATTATATATTTTGATAATATATTTGTTTGTGTTTTGAAAATGATACTATCATTTTCTATAAACTGAATCATACTTAAATTAATTTAACTAGAAAAAAAAATCAAAACGACTTATAATATGAAATAATAGACGGAGTATCAACTTTCAATACTATGACGGCCGTCCACCAACCACACCATCCCCATGCGGTGGACGCCCCGTCGAGCGACGCGCTGTACGACGGTGAGGCCAGCACCGCAGCGGCAGCGCCCGCTCACGGTGTCGCACCACCTCGACCAGCTTCGGCAGGACATCTTTATTATTTCGTATTTAGCAAAATTTATTCAAATTCAGTCAAAAATTGTTTAAAATTACGAAAGGGTTTTATTTTATTTCTGAAATATTGAATCCCGCATAGGCAAAGTCTATTGGAGTTCAGATTTTAGAGGTGATCATGCCTGCCCGCTTCGCCGAGCTACCACTCGCTGGCCGGAGACCAAGATACTCCGCCGTCACCGGCTTGAAGATGCGCCCCAGCCGCTCGTCGGACTCGAGCGCCGCCGCCAGCCTCGGCCACAGCAGCGCGCTCGCGATCCACGACCCGTCGCCGCCGCCAGGCCGCGCGGCGATCTGCACGAACCCCGTGCACAGCCTCGCGCTGGAGGACGACGTGGGCAGCGCCATCGCGGCGTGGCCGTGGCCGAAGTCGGTGTCCACCTCGAACGACGCGAACGCCGTCACGCTCACCGCCGGGCTGCCCAGCCCGACGCTCGCCGTGTCGATGTACCGCTGCTTCCCGGCCTTGTGCTCCTCGACCCAGTCCACGAGCTCCTGGAAGTGCTCGCCGTACGCCGGCGCGGCGATCGCGTCGCGCGCCATGGACGCCACCTCCGCCAGGGGCTTCCGCTGGATCTCCTCCATGGTGGCCTCCGCGACCGCGAAGGTCGTGACGTTGCCCACGTAGCTGCGCATCGCGGCGCGGAGCTCCGGCGAGGAGGAGAGAGTGAGACGCCGGCGGCCGTCCACCCACCACACCATGCGGCAGCGCGCGTCGCGCGAGCCCACCACCGCGGCGAGGGCCTTCCACAGGTACGCGGACACTGCCTGTACCCGCGTCGCCCGCGCCTGCTCGCGTAGCCGGGCGATGTCCGCCGCCTCGATGTAGTACAGGCGAGCTCTCGTCGCTCGTCAGGACGTTGACCTGGCGCGCGCCGTCGAGCGGCGTGAACGCCTCGTCGAGCGACGCGCCGTACGACGGCGGGGAGCGCGGCCGGAACACGGAGCGGTCGTGGTTCGGCCGTGCTCCGGCGGCGAGCGTTCCCGACCGCGCGAGCTCCGACCACGCGCTGACGAGCATGCTCAGGGCGCTCCCGTCCACGACGACATGGTTGGTGCCCCACGCCACGGTGAAGCCGCCGCAGGCGAACGACACCACCTGCACCGACAGCGCCACGTCGCCGGCGTACGGCAACAGGATCTTCCCGACCGACGCGCCCACCGTACCGTAGTCCAGGCTAGCGAGGGCCACGTCGGCCTCGCCGACGACGAGCTCCGCGCCTTGGTTGTGGCAGTGGATCTCGGGGAGGCCGGAGCAAGGGTTGGAGACGATGCGGCCGGCGAGCGGGAAGAAGTGGTTGAGCAACGACGGCAAGCCGGCGGCGAACGCCGCGACGACGTCGTGGAAATCGCCGCCGGTGGAAGGCTTGGGGTAGATGCAGAACATGGAGACCTGGATGGTCCGCGGGATGAGGTCGAGGTTGGAGACGGCGAGGACGTGAGGCCGGATGGACTCGTCGGAGGCCTTCACGAGTCGCCGGTGAACAACACGGACGTGCAGCTCGCCGCCATTGATGCAGCTGGCCATTCTTGTTGATGTGTGTCTTCCTAATGGCTTGCTAGCTACTGAAACTAGCTATAGGGCATGCAGTGCTTTGTAAGCTGGTCGAGTGAATAATGTATAGCTCGCTGATTGTCGAATGATGGTGTACAGTATATTTATTGGCGTGTGACCTTTGTGAAGTCAAAAGAATCTTGTGTGTTTCACGACGTTTAAGGTCGTGTTCTAAATTAAGATTAAGAGAAAGTTTAATAGTATACCTAACTACTAGCTCCAAATCATCTATAGCCAAATTAATAGCCAATTCGTACAATAGGTACTTACTACACTATTAATATTTGATCACACATATCATACACGCATTGTATCTTAGAGTCCGTACTGCAGCTGGCTACAGATCTGTAGCTCGCTACTCTTCTCTCCCATCTTTTATCTCTTTAAAATATGTTTATAGTTGGCTTATATTCTGTTATTGTACCTGCTCTAAACTGGGTTTGAGCTGGACTAATCTCTGGTTTAACGCGACCACGTTTCCCAACCTGGGTTTGTGTGTTTCGTGCTAAAACTTTATATAGAGAAGTTTCTCTAAAAATATCAAATTAATCCAATTTTCGAAGTGTACAATGGATAATAATTAATTAATCATATACTAATGGTTTACATCGTTTTTCATGCACTAACTAGCTAGTAATACTAAAAGCGCGTACAACAACATAATGTAAGAGGGTTATACAAGTTGTCACATCACATTTTTCTACCAGTTGTACGGGAAAACATAGGAATTTTTCTATCCATTCAAACCACTCGGAAAAAATCAATTAATATGTGCAACCATTACTATTCCTCTACCTTTTCTTTTCCTGTGAATTCAAACTCGTCCAAACCGAATAAGCCCTAAAATTTCCTTCATTCGAAGGAGACATCAGACTACGTACGCACATGGATCTGCAAATAGCTGAAATGTCGCAGGTGCCAATCGCAGATGATCCACAGTTTTAGTCTAGTAGTGGTTTTCATGAGAACCAAGCATAGTATTGACCTGTGGAATGTTTTCCTTTGGATGCTTGGAATCAAATTATGAAATTAGTGTACGTGTTGAGTGTTCGTTCAAGAAGTCTGAGATCATGCTCATTTGGTTTAAGGAATAATGATTAACCAACAACTTAATTAATTTATCGGACTTTGTTTGATTTTAGAATTGATCCATCTATGCATCCTCGTATCATCGCAACGTACGTCAGTGCTTGTTTGGAGTCACGTACACACTAGGTCTTGTTTCAAAACTCAACTTCACTAGCTAGTCCCTCTGTTTTTTTTTTTGGAGACATACTATAAAATCAAAAAGTCAAAGTTTGTACCCATTATTAATTAGTATAAATCATAAGCATATTTGGCAGGTAAAAACTATACAACCAGATTAGTAAAACAAATTATATGCGTGACTTCATATTGAGTCGATCTGTATATATATAGCTGGGCCAAGAAAATTTAGGTTATTGCTAGAGTTTAGTCACCCGAAGTTTTTACAATTTCAATCAAATTCCTCCTCACCAGTGAGCAGGTCTTGTCCTACAAGAAAAAAACATATATCTCTACTATTGAAGATGTTTTTGCCGGTATTTTGGTACGTCATCCGTGTATGAATCGGTTTTTAAATTCGTTCGTTTTTGAAAATACATGTCTGTATGTGAGTCGGCTTTTAAGTTTGTTCGCTTTCGCAAATACAAAAGGAGTCATATAAGAAATATCCTTAAAAGAACTTGCATGCTAACTTGAGATGATCAGACTCCTAACCGCACCTCATGATTTTTAAAAAGAAAATATATCCAAGCAAATTACCATAATGAATTTCACCTTAACTGAAGAATATAACAGTAATAAGATTAAAATAGTCTTCACCCGTTGCAACGCACGGGTATTTTTTCTAGTATCGTAGAAACATAAAAATTACCATAGAATACAAAAATGGATCTATGAAATTTGTTCACGTTACTATGAGTAAAACTTTTACTCTCCATTTTTACATCTTGTGGTAATTCCAGGTTTCACTAGATATGTTGTTTACACTATATATTTTCCCCTCCTACGATGAGCACGTCTTCTCCAGCGACAACCTGAAGACAGCGCCAGCATGGACCAGTGAGGGCGGTGAGGCAATAGATGGGAGAGAGGGTGAGGTGGCTACCATGGCTTACCAGCAATGACGACATCAAGTTCCTCAACGATCCCTTCATCTTTCCCAACATCGGTGTCTAGCAACATCAAAATAATTCTAGAATAAGGATTTCGGGGGTCAGGAGGTGGAGCGGGATAGGGGACGGTGAGGACTGCTTTAGACGGAAGGGCGCACGGGGAGGTGGTCGGCGGCAGATGGCGGCTATACTGCTAGAGCCAAGGTGTTGGGAGGAAGGTGGTAGATGGGGTCAGCCGCGGCAGCGTTAAATCTGCAGTGGATAGGAGGTAGTGGGAGCAATGGTGTGGAAAGACATTTGGAGAAGGGGAGACACCTCGCTGCCACCTGGCTTGGGGATTAGAGCAAGTATAATAGTGAGCTATAAGACTACTATAAGCTTATGTGGAGGAGAGAGGTAAGAGCAAGGCTAATAGTATAGCCAGTTGCTGACTAATAGCCCATTGCTAAAGCTAGCTACTAGTACAATAGATTGTCTGTTGGCTGGCTACACCTCATAATCAAATAGTAAATTATATCATGCACATATCAATGTGTGTATCAATGTGTGTGATCAAGAGTGAATTGCATCTTTGTAACCAGTTGTGCCAATAGCATATTCACATACCATATCAACCAAAATCTCTATAGTACAAAAATTACAAGACAATATTACTACATAACAATAACTCAAATACCATAGATTAATCGATAATATCATACCAGTCCGAACACAAGTCTTAACAAAAGGACATGGTAACGAAAGATATCTGTAGTTCCAAAGAACTGACAAGGTAATAGAGGATAAAGCAAAATAAACATAACGGTTTACAGATCCAAAAGTCACATCAACAATAGGGCATTAAGCAAAAGTACATATAAATATGCTGTCCAACAAGTGAGAATGATTTATTCATCGAAGATAGACTGATTTCTTCATCGAAGATAGACCCTTGATAGCAGGATCATTGCATCATATTACCATTGCCTGAGCTATGATCAACCTAATGGGAGAAGAAAAACACATATAACATCCCGAGTAGTTTGTCACTTGATGAATAAATGAAACAATGAAATCTCTTTTCAGTGAAACCTCACTAAAAGGAGTAATCAGTACATGTATTTTTCTGCAGTTGGTATATCTTACAAAGAAATAGTTGCACTGCCATAAAAATTGAGAATTTTATTGACCATTTCGTAACAGTGTGCAGTATGCCCAGATGCATAACAAATAAATTAAAAGTGAGTTTAGCAGGTAAAAGCAATAACAAAACACCATGCTACTGCATCATAAGAAAGAAAAGAGAAATAGTAAACTGTGGCTATTAGTAGTCTGAACTAGGAGTACATTTAGTTCAAGTAAATCATCACAAGGAAGAAAAGAGAATCATTAGAATGTGTCTGTAAGTAATCTGGCCTAGTACTAAATTTAGTTCATATAAGCTACCTTTGAGAAGTGCAGCACCATGATTTGGACATACTGAGCAGAGCATGTTCCTGAAATAAATTAGACACAAGGGTTAATTGATATAATCTACACACGGCAAATAAAAGGCAAAGAAACCACATGCTTATTACCCTACCATGTTTATGCATGTTGCCTATGTCTAAACTGATGCCAAATATGCTCAATTAAATCAGTTTTCAGTTGGGTATGCACAGAACGAGCACGAATAGTAGATTTTCTACGTAGCACATCAGTAAAACATGGATTATCACCAGAAGTTACTTCAGGAGGTAGGACTATTGATGTCCTAGGAATTCTATTGAGGTCAATGTCACATATCGCATCCTCTCTCTCATCTTCAACAATCATATTGTGGAGAATCACACAAGCTAACATGATTTTCCCAACACTCTTCCGTTTCCACTTCTTCGCTGGACGGCGCACAATGTTGAAACGGGCTTGCAACACTCCAAAAGCCCGCTCCACATCTTTCCTTGCCCCTTCTTGACGTTTAGCAAACAATTTATGCTTCTCTGTTTGTGGAAGTGATATAGATTTTATGAAGCTAGCCCAATATGGGTATATACCATCAGCAAGGTAATACCCATTGTTATACTCATTCCCGTTAACAGAAAAATGAACCCGAGGAGCCTCCCCTCTAACTTGTTCAAGGAATAGAGGGGACTGATTCGGCACGTTGATGTCGTTGTTAGAACCAGCGACACCAAAGAAAGCATGCTAAATCCAAAGGTCATGTGAAGCAACTGCTTCAAGGATAATTGTTGGGACTTTGTAGTCACCACGGGTGAATTGGCATAAACAAGAATGGACCATCCTTGAAATCATTCTCATACATTTTCACTGCCTTAGCCATCAGATCATCATGAGACTCCCCACTAGCATATAATGAATTAGCCTCCTTCCAAGAGCAACAAAAATTCCCAACCTTCTTCTTAATTTTACCAAAACGATCCTTAACTTGCTTAACTTGCCTAACCCGGCTTTTTGGGGTAGTGCTGTTGTAAGCTGCAGCAACATCGCCCCAATATTTATCATTCTTCTTGAAATTTGATTCTATAGAATCATTTGAGTTGTTCAGCCAGGCGCTGATCTGCAATTTTTAGGAAAAAGATGTTTACTGGTGTTAGTAATGTGAGTGATGTACATCACATTGACAAATAAATAACTCACACAGGCCACTTACCAATCTCAAGTCTTCATCGTTCGTCCATAATAAGCGTTTCTTAGTCCTAGAGATATCTCCATTCTCAACATTGATAGGCTGTGATGGACTCCCTTCGGCGACATGATGCATATGGTTTGATGGGGCATTGATAAGATTAACGAACCCACCAGGAGGACGAGATTCCACTCCCCTGTATAGAAAGCAAGAACATTATAGTTTCACCATAACTAAATTGTTTATGTTGGATCCACCACTGCTGCAATTGTAACTAAAACAAGCTAAGGTACTGATATCCTAAAAACAAGCTACTGAAACTTATAATTAGCACAAAAACAAGGTATTGATATCATTTTTAGTGTATAATTAGCACAGAAATTTCGTGCTTCATCTTTTATATTTAAAATCATACACATTAATATTAATATGGTTCATTGTTTGCTCTTTTGGAGAGCACACTATTGGCCATTGTACATGGTGATATTTTCTGATCCCTTGATCTTCTTGCCATAAATATCTCCTTACAAAATATATTTTCTCTTTAACATCATTAGGATCCGCATGCGTTAAACCAGATCGGTTCTAGTAGATCAAGATGATATGCCGTGACGGGACTGTTTTTCTCTTTTACTGGGGAGAGATGTACTTGGTCTTTGTTTACTGTGGGGAGAGATTGATTTACAGCAAGGGACTAAAAATAATTTTAGATAAAGATCCCAGCTCAGGATATGGTATAGGCATTTTTTAGTAATGCAGATTAAGTAATAAAACTCACATGCTATGTTTTATGTAAAAAAAGTGCTACTACAGCCAATGTCATCTGATTCTCATTTTAATCGATATCACGTATACTAAAATTCATGAAAAAAAATTGTAAAATTTTAACATGGTCCTTAACATAGATCGCAAAAATATCTTTTCAAATTCATTTAACGCACGAACACAATAGTAACAGGCATATAAAATCTGAAATATTAGACAGAACTATGACAAATTTGTATTTTAATCGATATCACGTATACTAACATTCATGAAAAAAAATTGTAAAACTTTAACATGGTCCTTAACATAGATCGCAAAAATATCTTTTCAAATTCATTTAACGCACGAACACAATAGTAACAGGCATATAAAATCTGAAATATTAGACAGAACTATGACAAATTCGCAACTAACTTACCATTCTTCAAAATCGTGTTGCAACTCGATGTTGGTCTTGGCAGCCATAGGGAGAGGACATACAGATGAACTCGGCATGGCTTGCGATGGTGGAGAAGCAAACCAAGCTGGCGGTGGGGTGGCGAACCAAGGACCTCCATAAGGATATGGCACTGCCGACGGGGTAGGAACACCGGGAGGATTGGCGCAACCTCCCTCTTCCTCCGGCGAGACATGGCTATTGGTGGAGAGGAACTAGGGTTTTCGGTAAAAATATGTTGCGTGCGGGCGGGAGAGATTAGCGAGGGGGAAGAGGGAAGGCGGATAGTGGGAGGCGGAGACAGTAAATCTTACCGGATTTTTGAGGCCGGCAAAATAGTAGATGGGGATTTTTTTTTTTCAGTGGATTTGTGTCGGGAGGGGAAGAGCTCTTCACGCGCGAGAGGGGAAGAGATGGCGCGCGTGGGAGGGAAAGAGATGGCGTGCGGCACGGGAGATCGAGCGCCATCACCCGGGATCGCGCGGGAGATCGAGCGCAATCGCCCGGGATCGTGTGGGAAGGGCGGAGATCGGGCGGGCGCTGGGTGGAGGGGAAAGGGGATCTCGATCAGCTACGGTGGGGAAGGGATCGGCTGCGGTGAGTGGGTCCACAAATCGCGTTTTTTATCGCCCAGGTAGGCTGCAAGCAAGCGATAACGCGTGGGAAAGAGAGCTATCGCCGGGCGATAGATTTGTCGCTCGCTCGCTTCTCTCTCATCATTTCTCTCCCCTCCACATAGGAATATGATGATATGGCATATTTTTGGAGCCTGCCTAGTCAGCTTATTGTACCTGCTCTAACAAAAAATTAAGAGGGTTGGCTCTCATGCAAGAGCTAGCTTAACACAATCTCCAAGACAAATACATTAAATGTATAAGTGAGAGATAGAGAGAGAAGAAGAAAATTGTAGCCAACCTTATAGCTAATCTCATTATATATGTTGGCTTTAAGATGAGCTAATAGTAGGAGGTGAGCTATACTATTATCGTTGCTCTTAGGAGGAAACATCGGCAGGACAGGGAGGCATTATGCAGGGGAGGGTGCGGCAGATTCGGAGCATTCGAGTCTTTCTATTAGTAGGATCTAAGAGGTACTCCATATACCAAAACACGGATGTTAGGGAATGACCTAATATTAAATTAATAGAAAAGGTATGGCTTTGAACTCAGGCCGGCTAGTCCACCACATTGTGAAGTTAGCTGGAAAACCCCTAGACGTTTCTATCAGCTATCCTACATAAAATTACACAAAATTATGTAGGGAAAATACCTAGTAAAATTAAAGTGCGCTTCGATTATATAGAAGGCCCCATTTCGTCCTCAGATCCTGGCTCCCCACACTGCCTATATATGAAGACGGTGCAACTGCAGAGTTGGTCATAGTCTCATAGACTCATAGTGGCTGCAAGCTTATGCAAAGCAACAATGGCCACCTGCATCAATGGCGGCGAGCTGCAAGTTCGGGTCGTGAGCCGGCGACTCGTGCAGGCCTCCGACGAGTCCCTCCGGCCGCACGTCCTCGCCGTCTCCAACCTCGACCTCCTCCCGCAGTCCATCCAGGTCTCCATGATCTGCATCTACCCCAACCCACCCACCTCCGCCGGCGGCTTCCACGACGTCGTCGCGGCGTTCGCCGCCGGCTTGCCGTCGTTGCTCAACCACTTCTTCCCGCTCGCCGACCGCATCGCCGTCAACCCTTGCTCCGGCCTCCCCGAGATCCACTGCTACAACCAAGGCGCGGAGCTCGTCGTCGGCGAGGCCGACGTGGCTCTCGCTAGCCTGGACTACGGTAGGGTCGGGGAGTCGATCCAGAAGATCCTGCTGCCGTACGCCGGCGACGTGGCGCTGTCGGTGCAGGTTGATAGCTTTATCCAAATAATCTTGTGTGCGAAAGCTAGTTTTTTCAGTTGCATTTTTTTAACTTAGCCATTGCATTTTGTAATAGCATTGGATTCCTGGTTGCATGCGCTGGCTGAAGATTAGCAAACTCGGTTAGTGTTAGTTATCGTTTTTCCGTTTTTTCGGTAGTAGAAGAGATCGAGCAGGGATCGGATCGTGGGATGGCACGGTCAGTCGTTGATCCAGCAAGATCGCGCATGTAACAGACTCTTTTGTGGAGGTGAATAAAAGGAAGAAAAACCCCAGAAAAGCTGCGAGGTTTTTCAGCACCAAAACTCTGTTTTTGCTCTGTTTTTCTATGTTGTCGTATTTTCGTCAGATACTGTTCATCGTTCTGAACTACTCAGACAAGCTAGGATAGCCACAATCTCGCGTGTGTTCAGAGTGTTCTAGCTAACAATTGGTATCAGAGCAGTACTGGAACGATCCGGCGATGTCATACACACCGCCTGGCCGTCGTGGTGGCGGTGGCGGCGGGGGGAGCGGCAACGGCCGCGGCGGCGCAAGCGGCAGCGGCGGGGGGAATGGAGCAGACGGCGCATTACTTCCGCTCGTGTCTCAGGGGAGAGACGCATCGCACACCGCTCGCCTCCCAGTCCTCTCGAGGACAAACTACCCGGATTGGGCGCTCCTGATGCGCGTCAACCTGCAGGCGCAGGGGCTGTGGACGGCGATCGATCCCGGCTACGCGGAGTTTCGTGAAGATTGGGCGGCTCTCTCGGCAATCCTTCAGGCGGTGCCGCGTGAGATGTTGCGCGGGCTGGCAAAGCATGACACGGCGAAGGCGGCGTGGGACGCCATCAAGACCATGCGGGTCGGCGTTGACCGTGTGCGTGAGGCGAAGGAGCAGGGCTTCCGTCGTCAATTTGAGTCGATGCGATTCAAGGAGAGGGAGACGCCGGAGGAGTTTGCGATGCGGCTCACTGCCGTCGTCGCGGACATTCGCGACATGGGTGGAGTCATGGAAGATGAACACGTCAACAAGAAGCTGCTGCGCGTTGTTCCCAAGAAGTATAAGCCGGTGGCTATCTCTCTCGAGCAGCTGCTCGATGTGAAGACCATGGCGCTGGAGGAGCTAGTTGGGCGGCTGTCAACAGTGGATTCTTACAGCGATGATGAGGAGGGAAGCGATGGCGGAAAATTGTACCTCACGGAGGAACAATGGCAGGCACGTGTGAAGCAGCGGGAGCAGGAGGGCTCCGGCAACAGCGGCAATAAGGGCCGCGGCGCGCCCGGCACGCAGAATCACCGAGGCAAGCCCGGTGGGTCGCCAAAGGGCAAAGAGGCGGCCACTGGTGCGAACAGCAGCCGCGACATCTCGAGGGTAAAGTGCTTCAATTGTGATGAATTTGGTCACTATGCAAGGCAGTGCCGCAAGCCACGACGCCAACGCCGGGGAGAGGCGAACCTGGTGCAAGCCGCCGAGGAAGAACCGACGTTGCTTATGGCACATGTCGTAGGGGTGTCACTTGCTGGCGAGGCGACACTCGGACGAACACCTGGTGGACAGGAGGTACACCTCACGGAGAAGAAGGTGATCCTGGACCACGAGGATGGTGGTGAGGAGGAGGTGACAAGAGATTGGTTTCTGGATACCGGCGCCACCAACCACATGACTGGAGTGCGTTCGGCGTTCGCCGAGCTCGACACCGGCGTTGTTGGGACGGTGAAGTTTGGCGACGGCTCTGTGATTGAAATCCAGGGGCGCGGGACCGTGGTGTTCCGATGCAAGAATGGTGATCATCGGTCTCTCGACACGGTGTACTACATCCCGAAGCTGCGCAAGAACATCATCAGTGTCGGCCGTCTCGACGCGCGCGGCTACGACGCACATATCTGGGGCGGGGTCTGCACACTCCGTGATCCCGATGGTCTTCTCCTCGCAAAGGTAAAACGAGACATAAATTATCTCTATATACTCAAGCTGCATATTGCAAATCCAGTCTGCATGGCGGCGAGCGGTGGCGACACGGCATGGCGGTGGCATGCGCGTTTCGGACACTTGAACTTCCAGTCGCTCCGGAGGCTGGCCCAGGGGAACATGGTCCGCGGGCTTCCGATCATTGATCACACTGATCAACTGTGCGACGGTTGTCTCGCGGGCAAGCAACGACGACTCCCGTTCCCGGAGGAGGCCAAGTTTAGAGCACAGGAGGCGCTCGAACTGGTGCACGGCGACTTGTGTGGGCCGATCACGCCTGCGACCCCAGGCGGCAGGAAGTATTTCCTGCTCCTCGTCGACGATATGAGCCGGCATATGTGGATACGGCTCCTCTCCGGCAAGCATGAAGCGGCGACGGCGATCAAGCAGTTCCAAGTCGGCGTTGAGCTGGAGTCCGGGCGAAAGCTGCGGGCTCTGAGGACAGATCGTGGGGGGGAATTTACCTCCGTGGAGTTCATGGACTACTGCGCCGATCATGGGATGAGGCGAGAGCTCACTGCTCCTTACTCCCCTCAGCAGAACGGAGTCGTGGAGCGGCGGAATCAGACCGTGGTTGCGGCGGCGCGCTCCATGCTTAAGGCGGCTGGGATGCCGGCGTGCTTCTGGGGGGAGGCGGTTGTGGCGGCGGTGTATGTGCTGAACCGGTCGCCGACGAAGGCATTGAATGGCGTGACCCCCCATGAGGCGTGGCATGGGCGACGTCCCTCGGTCGAACACTTGAGGGTGTTTGGCTGTGTAGGCTACGTCAAGACGGTGAAGCCGAACCTGCGCAAGCTCGACGATCGAGGTACGAGGATGGTGTTTATTGGCTATGAACAGGGGTCGAAGGCGTATCGCATGTATGACCCTGTGGTGCGGCGCGTTTGCGTGTCGCGTGATGTCGTCTTCGACGAGGCGGCGACATGGGCGTGGCGTGATCCTGAGACAGAGGCGACTGAAGAGGAGGAATTCACGGTGGATTTCTTTGTGAATCCCGTGGACTCTGTTGTTGCCGACTTGGGCGAACAGGCTAGCACGCCTGTGCAGGGAGGCACGTACCCGGCGTCGACGGCCACTCCGCCCTCACCACCGGAAGTGCCGGCGGGGGTGGAGTTTTGCTCACCACCAAACTCTGTCACGCCAGGGACAAATGAAGGCCCTATCAGGTATCGCCGAGTGCAGGATATCCTATCTGCTACTGAACCTGTCCTTGATTTTGATTATAGCGACCAATGCTTGCTGGCAAGTGAGGAACCAATGAGTCTTGCAGAAGCTGAACAACAGTTGTGTTGGAGGCAGGCAATGCAAGAGGAGCTAAAGTCCATTGAAGACAATCAGACTTGGAGCTTTGCTGAGCTCCCTGTTGGACATAAAGCAATTGGGTTAAAGTGGGTCTATAAGGTGAAAAAGGATCCATCAGGAGTTGTGGTGAAACACAAAGCAAGGTTGGTAGCAAAGGGATATGTGCAACAACAAGGAATTGATTTTGAGGAAGTGTTTGCCCCAGTGGCTAGAATGGAAACTGTGAGGCTCCTGATTGCAGTAGCTGCAAACAAAGGATGGGAGATTCATCACATGGATGTGAAGTCTGCTTTCCTGAATGGTGATTTGGAAGAGGAAGTTTATGTTGTGCAGCCACCTGGTTTTATTGAGAAAGGAAAAGAAGGCCAGGTGTTGAGGCTCAAGAAAGCTTTGTATGGGCTAAAGCAGGCTCCCCGAGCATGGAATGCAAAACTGCACAACACTTTGATTTCTCTGAATTTCATCAAGTCTGAAACTGAGAGTGCAGTGTATGTGAGAGGAACAGGAAGCTCAAGGTTGATAGTGGGAGTGTATGTGGATGATCTGATTATCAGTGGGGCTCAAGCAAGTGAAATTGATTTTTTTCAAGGAGGAGATGAAGAAGAAATTTCGCATGAGTGACTTAGGTCTGCTGAGTTACTATCTGGGAATGGAGGTTGTCCAAAAGGATGATGGAGTGTTTCTGTCACAAACTGCTTATGCAGCAAAAATCCTAGAAAAGACAGGAATGGAAGGCTGCAATTCTACTCAAGTTCCCATGGAAGCTAGGTTGAAACTGAAGAGGGAGAGTGGAGGGGAAGGAGTTGATTCAACCATGTATAGAAGCACTGTGGGAAGTCTCAGGTATTTGGTGAACACAAGGCCAGATCTTGCTTACTCTGTCGGGTATGTGAGCAGATTTATGGAGAAACCAACTTCTGAACATTGGGCAGCAGTGAAGCATATTCTGAGATACATTGCAGGTACTCTTGATGTTGGCTGCTGGTTTGGGAGAAGGGAAAAGGGTGAACTCAGATTGATTGGGTTCAGTGACAGTGATATGGCTGGGGATTTGGATGATAGGAAGAGCACCACAGGTGTACTGTATATGCTGGGAGACAGTTTGATCAGCTGGCAATCTCAGAAACAAAAGGTGGTAGCTTTGTCGTCATGTGAAGCTGAGTATATTGCTGCTACTACTGGTGCTTGTCAAGGGATTTGGCTCAATAGGCTATTGGCAGAATTACTTGGAGAGGACCCTGGCCAAACTGTGATGAAAGTTGATAACAAATCAGCAATCAATCTCTGCAAGAATCCGGTACTCCATGATCGAAGTAAGCACATTGACACTCGATTTCATTTTATCAGGGAGTGTGTGGAGAAGAAGCAAATCGCTGTGGAGTATGTGCGAACAGAAGATCAGCTTGCAGATATACTGACTAAGCCTGTTGGACGAGTTCGGTTTCTTGAACTCCGGAAGAAGATGGGTTTGGAGCAGGCACATCAAGATTAGGGGGGAAATTGATAGCTTTATCCAAATAATCTTGTGTGCGAAAGCTAGTTTTTTCAGTTGCATTTTTTTAACTTAGCCATTGCATTTTGTAATAGCATTGGATTCCTGGTTGCATGCGCTGGCTGAAGATTAGCAAACTCGGTTAGTGTTAGTTATCGTTTTTCCGTTTTTTCGGTAGTAGAAGAGATCGAGCAGGGATCGGATCGTGGGATGGCACGGTCAGTCGTTGATCCGGCAAGATCGCGCATGTAACAGACTCTTTTGTGGAGGTGAATAAAAGGAAGAAAAACCCCAGAAAAGCTGCGAGGTTTTTCAGCACCAAAACTCTGTTTTTGCTCTGTTTTTCTATGTTGTCGTATTTTCGTCAGATACTGTTCATCGTTCTGAACTACTCAGACAAGCTAGGATAGCCACAATCTCGCGTGTGTTCAGAGTGTTCTAGCTAACACAGGTGGTGTCGTTCGCCTGCGGCGGCTTCACCGTGGCGTGGGGCACCAACCATGTCGTCGTGGACGGGAGAGCCCTGAGCATGCTCGTCGGCTCGTGGTCCGAGCTCGCGCGGTCGGGAACGCTCGCCGCCGGAGCACGGCCCAACCACGACCGCTCCGTGTTCCGGCCGCGCGCCACGCCGTCGTACGACGCGTCGCTCGACGAGGCGTTCACGCCGCTGGACGGCGACGGCGAGCGCCAGATCAACGTCCTGACGAGCGACGAGAGCTTCGTCGGCGTGCGCCTGTACTACATCGAGGCGGCGGACATCGCCCGGCTACGCGAGCAGGCGCGGGCGACGCGGGTACAGGCGGTGTCCGCGTACCTGTGGAAGGCCCTCGCCGCGGTGGTGGGCTCGCGCGACGCGCGCTGCCGCATGGTGTGGTGGGTGGACGGCCGCCGGCGTCTCACTCTCTCCTCCTCGCCGGAGCTCCGCGCCGCGATGCGCAGCTACGTGGGCAACGTCACGACCTTCGCGGAACATGTGTCTATTTGCCGTGTGTAGATTATATCAATTAACCCTTGTGTCTAATTTATTTCAGGAACATGCTCTGCTCAGTATGTCCAAATCATGGTGCTGCACTTCTCAAAGGTAGCTTATATGAACTAAATTTAGTACTAGGCCAGATTACTTACAGACACATTCTAATGATTCTCTTTTCTTCCTTGTGATGATTTACTTGAACTAAATGTACTCCTAGTTCAGACTACTAATAGCCACAGTTTACTATTTCTCTTTTCTTTCTTATGATGCAGTAGCATGGTGTTTTGTTATTGCTTTTACCTGCTAAACTCACTTTTAATTTATTTGTTATGCATCTGGGCATACTGCACACTGTTACGAAATGGTCAATAAAATTCTCAATTTTTATGGCAGTGCAACTATTTCTTTGTAAGATATACCAACTGCAGAAAAATACATGTACTGATTACTCCTTTTAGTGAGGTTTCACTGAAAAGAGATTTCATTGTTTCATTTATTCATCAAGTGACAAACTACTCGGGATGTTATATGTGTTTTTCTTCTCCCATTAGGTTGATCATAGCTCAGGCAATGGTAATATGATGCAATGATCCTGCTATCAAGGGTCTATCTTCGATGAAGAAATCAGTCTATCTTCGATGAATAAATCATTCTCACTTGTTGGACAGCATATTTATATGTACTTTTGCTTAATGCCCTATTGTTGATGTGACTTTTGGATCTGTAAACCGTTATGTTTATTTTGCTTTATCCTCTATTACCTTGTCAGTTCTTTGGAACTACAGATATCTTTCGTTACCATGTCCTTTTGTTAAGACTTGTGTTCGGACTGGTATGATATTATCGATTAATCTATGGTATTTGAGTTATTGTTATGTAGTAATATTGTCTTGTAATTTTTGTACTATAGAGATTTTGGTTGATATGGTATGTGAATATGCTATTGGCACAACTGGTTACAAAGATGCAATTCACTCTTGATCACACACATTGATACACACATTGATATGTGCATGATATAATTTACTATTTGATTATGAGGTGTAGCCAGCCAACAGACAATCTATTGTACTAGTAGCTAGCTTTAGCAATGGGCTATTAGTCAGCAACTGGCTATACTATTAGCCTTGCTCTTACCTCTCTCCTCCACATAAGCTTATAGTAGTCTTATAGCTCACTATTATACTTGCTCTAATCCCCAAGCCAGGTGGCAGCGAGGTGTCTCCCCTTCTCCAAATGTCTTTCCACACCATTGCTCCCACTACCTCCTATCCACTGCAGATTTAACGCTGCCGCGGCTGACCCCATCTACCACCTTCCTCCCAACACCTTGGCTCTAGCAGTATAGCCGCCATCTGCCGCCGACCACCTCCCCGTGCGCCCTTCCGTCTAAAGCAGTCCTCACCGTCCCCTATCCCGCTCCACCTCCTGACCCCCGAAATCCTTATTCTAGAATTATTTTGATGTTGCTAGACACCGATGTTGGGAAAGATGAAGGGATCGTTGAGGAACTTGATGTCGTCATTGCTGGTAAGCCATGGTAGCCACCTCACCCTCTCTCCCATCTATTGCCTCACCGCCCTCACTGGTCCATGCTGGCGCTGTCTTCAGGTTGTCGCTGGAGAAGACGTGCTCATCGTAGGAGGGGAAAATATATAGTGTAAACAACATATCTAGTGAAACCTGGAATTACCACAAGATGTAAAAATGGAGAGTAAAAGTTTTACTCATAGTAACGTGAACAAATTTCATAGATCCATTTTTGTATTCTATGGTAATTTTTATGTTTCTACGATACTAGAAAAAATACCCGTGCGTTGCAACGGGTGAAGACTATTTTAATCTTATTACTGTTATATTCTTCAGTTAAGGTGAAATTCATTATGGTAATTTGCTTGGATATATTTTCTTTTTAAAAATCATGAGGTGCGGTTAGGAGTCTGATCATCTCAAGTTAGCATGCAAGTTCTTTTAAGGATATTTCTTATATGACTCCTTTTGTATTTGCGAAAGCGAACAAACTTAAAAGCCGACTCACATACAGACATGTATTTTCAAAAACGAACGAATTTAAAAACCGATTCATACACGGATGACGTACCAAAATACCGGCAAAAACATCTTCAATAGTAGAGATATATGTTTTTTTCTTGTAGGACAAGACCTGCTCACTGGTGAGGAGGAATTTGATTGAAATTGTAAAAACTTCGGGTGACTAAACTCTAGCAATAACCTAAATTTTCTTGGCCCAGCTATATATATACAGATCGACTCAATATGAAGTCACGCATATAATTTGTTTTACTAATCTGGTTGTATAGTTTTTACCTGCCAAATATGCTTATGATTTATACTAATTAATAATGGGTACAAACTTTGACTTTTTGATTTTATAGTATGTCTCCAAAAAAAAAAACAGAGGGACTAGCTAGTGAAGTTGAGTTTTGAAACAAGACCTAGTGTGTACGTGACTCCAAACAAGCACTGACGTACGTTGCGATGATACGAGGATGCATAGATGGATCAATTCTAAAATCAAACAAAGTCCGATAAATTAATTAAGTTGTTGGTTAATCATTATTCCTTAAACCAAATGAGCATGATCTCAGACTTCTTGAACGAACACTCAACACGTACACTAATTTCATAATTTGATTCCAAGCATCCAAAGGAAAACATTCCACAGGTCAATACTATGCTTGGTTCTCATGAAAACCACTACTAGACTAAAACTGTGGATCATCTGCGATTGGCACCTGCGACATTTCAGCTATTTGCAGATCCATGTGCGTACGTAGTCTGATGTCTCCTTCGAATGAAGGAAATTTTAGGGCTTATTCGGTTTGGACGAGTTTGAATTCACAGGAAAAGAAAAGGTAGAGGAATAGTAATGGTTGCACATATTAATTGATTTTTTCCGAGTGGTTTGAATGGATAGAAAAATTCCTATGTTTTCCCGTACAACTGGTAGAAAAATGTGATGTGACAACTTGTATAACCCTCTTACATTATGTTGTTGTACGCGCTTTTAGTATTACTAGCTAGTTAGTGCATGAAAAACGATGTAAACCATTAGTATATGATTAATTAATTATTATCCATTGTACACTTCGAAAATTGGATTAATTTGATATTTTTAGAGAAACTTCTCTATATAAAGTTTTAGCACGAAACACACAAACCCAGGTTGGGAAACGTGGTCGCGTTAAACCAGAGATTAGTCCAGCTCAAACCCAGTTTAGAGCAGGTACAATAACAGAATATAAGCCAACTATAAACATATTTTAAAGAGATAAAAGATGGGAGAGAAGAGTAGCGAGCTACAGATCTGTAGCCAGCTGCAGTACGGACTCTAAGATACAATGCGTGTATGATATGTGTGATCAAATATTAATAGTGTAGTAAGTACCTATTGTACGAATTGGCTATTAATTTGGCTATAGATGATTTGGAGCTAGTAGTTAGGTATACTATTAAACTTTCTCTTAATCTTAATTTAGAACACGACCTTAAACGTCGTGAAACACACAAGATTCTTTTGACTTCACAAAGGTCACACGCCAATAAATATACTGTACACCATCATTCGACAATCAGCGAGCTATACATTATTCACTCGACCAGCTTACAAAGCACTGCATGCCCTATAGCTAGTTTCAGTAGCTAGCAAGCCATTAGGAAGACACACATCAACAAGAATGGCCAGCTGCATCAATGGCGGCGAGCTGCACGTCCGTGTTGTTCACCGGCGACTCGTGAAGGCCTCCGACGAGTCCATCCGGCCTCACGTCCTCGCCGTCTCCAACCTCGACCTCATCCCGCGGACCATCCAGGTCTCCATGTTCTGCATCTACCCCAAGCCTTCCACCGGCGGCGATTTCCACGACGTCGTCGCGGCGTTCGCCGCCGGCTTGCCGTCGTTGCTCAACCACTTCTTCCCGCTCGCCGGCCGCATCGTCTCCAACCCTTGCTCCGGCCTCCCCGAGATCCACTGCCACAACCAAGGCGCGGAGCTCGTCGTCGGCGAGGCCGACGTGGCCCTCGCTAGCCTGGACTACGGTACGGTGGGCGCGTCGGTCGGGAAGATCCTGTTGCCGTACGCCGGCGACGTGGCGCTGTCGGTGCAGGTGGTGTCGTTCGCCTGCGGCGGCTTCACCGTGGCGTGGGGCACCAACCATGTCGTCGTGGACGGGAGCGCCCTGAGCATGCTCGTCAGCGCGTGGTCGGAGCTCGCGCGGTCGGGAACGCTCGCCGCCGGAGCACGGCCGAACCACGACCGCTCCGTGTTCCGGCCGCGCTCCCCGCCGTCGTACGGCGCGTCGCTCGACGAGGCGTTCACGCCGCTCGACGGCGCGCGCCAGGTCAACGTCCTGACGAGCGACGAGAGCTCGCCTGTACTACATCGAGGCGGCGGACATCGCCCGGCTACGCGAGCAGGCGCGGGCGACGCGGGTACAGGCAGTGTCCGCGTACCTGTGGAAGGCCCTCGCCGCGGTGGTGGGCTCGCGCGACGCGCGCTGCCGCATGGTGTGGTGGGTGGACGGCCGCCGGCGTCTCACTCTCTCCTCCTCGCCGGAGCTCCGCGCCGCGATGCGCAGCTACGTGGGCAACGTCACGACCTTCGCGGTCGCGGAGGCCACCATGGAGGAGATCCAGCGGAAGCCCCTGGCGGAGGTGGCGTCCATGGCGCGCGACGCGATCGCCGCGCCGGCGTACGGCGAGCACTTCCAGGAGCTCGTGGACTGGGTCGAGGAGCACAAGGCCGGGAAGCAGCGGTACATCGACACGGCGAGCGTCGGGCTGGGCAGCCCGGCGGTGAGCGTGACGGCGTTCGCGTCGTTCGAGGTGGACACCGACTTCGGCCACGGCCACGCCGCGATGGCGCTGCCCACGTCGTCCTCCAGCGCGAGGCTGTGCACGGGGTTCGTGCAGATCGCCGCGCGGCCTGGCGGCGGCGACGGGTCGTGGATCGCGAGCGCGCTGCTGTGGCCGAGGCTGGCGGCGGCGCTCGAGTCCGACGAGCGGCTGGGGCGCATCTTCAAGCCGGTGACGGCGGAGTATCTTGGTCTCCGGCCAGCGAGTGGTAGCTCGGCGAAGCGGGCAGGCATGATCACCTCTAAAATCTGAACTCCAATAGACTTTGCCTATGCGGGATTCAATATTTCAGAAATTTGACTGAATTTGAATAAATTTTGCTATGTACAAAATAATAAGGATGATGATTCTTCCGCTGTCTTTTGTTTTTTTGCAATAGTGGAATGCAATTCTGATTTAACTAATTAATGAGCTGTGCGCATACATGTGCCTATCTCAGGATGAAAATGGTCGGGAAAGTACTCCAACCTATAAGTGCCTTATAGGGAACTCAGAATATTTTTTCACATGTATTTGAAATACACTCGTAATTCCTAAATTACTAGTGAAAAAAGTCACCGGTATGCTTGGCCGAAGATGGTATTATGCCAAATCGCACCATCACACTTGAGCACGTTATGTGCAACTCACAATGGCACACGGAGACGCGCCACCGTAGGAGAAGGTAGATGCTGCCAAACAAACACCCAGGAAAGACAGCGTCAGAATGTACGCACGTTGGTTTGTTCTAAACTTAGTAGGCCAGTTAGGATGCCCTCTAATGCTATAGAGATGAGAACAATTGAAGGACCGGAGGAAAATATACTTTAGAATAGGTAGCAAGAAGTAGGAAGATGCAGAATATAGAGGGTTTAGGTAATAAATTGATTTTGATGATCGATTGATTGTTGTTTCAATTGATCTTGGCTCTCAATACTTATAAGAGTGATATACTTGATATACTTGCTTCCCAGGGTCTTTTCCACTTCAATTAAACGTAGAGATCAATTAGCTAGGACTCTAAAATCTTAAGTCCAAGCAAGAAACCCCAAGAGAGATTAATTGGATTTGGAGTCGGACTCTGCCGTTCTAACCGGCCACATGCCGTTGGTCAGACCGATCACCTGCTGTCGGTTTGACCGACCCTATGAGTACTGTCAAACCGGCCTCGCATGGCAAGCCGAGTCATTTTCAAATTTAATCACATTTTTATATTCTTATTCTAGGTGCTAACACATGGTTAACAAGCGGAAAAACCATTATTCAGAATTGCTACCACAAAATTATGCGGAAAATCAGTTGATTTCGTTGAAATCCTTTATGAATATGGATCTCAGTCGATTCATTCATATATACAAAATCGCTTCGGCATTACTAAATGATGAAATTGTCGGCGGTGTTGGCATGACGCGAGAGCCTTGTGGCTTTGCTTTTTTGAGATGGTCTGAAGTCAAAAGGAATTTTTCGTGTATTTCACCGGGGAACAAGTTAATTAAGACGAATATTTCGTGCTAATGCCTATGATTTGGACGAGTTAGGAGAAAACATAAACTATGACAGATCGAGAGTTTATTAAAATAACCATCTTGGGAACTATATATGAAAACAGTGTAGATCCTCAGTATTTGCCTTTATATTTTGAATATGACTATACGAGACCAAAACATAGCCTTGACTCAGCGATTTCTTTCTTTAGAGGCCAGAGATATCTAATCTGACACGTATCTTGTTTATTGCATTTCGAAGGATTTAGCCCCTTGTTAGTCCAAAAGGAAGGACAAACAAGCGCTATATCAAATTCACGTGTTCACCTTATTGTTTCCTCGAACACGTGTAAATTGTTCTATTTTATTGGCTTTTTTTTAAAAAAAAAGGGCTAAAACAGCTATTACACGTGACTAGATGGATTACCATTCATCAGCGTCTAATAAGCAAGACCGGTTCAAAATAAAAGAACGTCATATGCCTCATTGCCTCCTATATATACAGTTATAATTTCCAAATTTTATTATTAAATCAAGGAAAATAATTAATTAAAGAGGCGACTATACATGGCATTAGTGAACGATAAAGATAGTGAAGATGATGTCAATGCACCTGCCTGTGCACGACGAGCCGCTCCTCTGGTCATCGGGGCGCCATGGGGTTTCGTCCTTCAACTTGCAAGAAGACTAGGGGAATGCGAACCCCGCGACTTCCGAGCGAGGAAGATGGCGGTAGGAGTTGCTTATTGCAGGCGGAGCTAATTCGCACGCCGGCCCACGGCCCACGCGCGCGGCCCCTACCACGTCCGTCCCCTCCTTTGTTTTTTCCTTTTTTTTTTCCGCGTGTCTTTCCCTTTTTTGCGATTTTTTTTCTCCTTCTCTGATTTTTTTTCGTGCCAACTAGCAAGTTTTAAATCATGACTTAAAAATTTTCAAATCTCGAGTTGAAAGCTTTCAAATCTCAAGTTGAAAGTTTTCAAAATTTTCAAATCTAGACTTGAAAGTTTTCGAATCTCGAGTTGAAAATTTTCAAATCTCAAGTTGAAAGTTTTCAAAATTTTCAAATCTGGACTTGAAAGTTTTCAAATCTCGAGTTGAAAGTTATTAAATCTCAAGTTGAAAGTTTTTGAATCTGAGATGAAAGTTTTCAAATCTCAAGTTGAAAGTTTTCAAAAATTTCAAATCTGGACTTGAAAGTTTTCGAATCTCGAGTTGAAAGTTTTCAAATCTGAGTTGAATGTTTTCAAAATTTGACTTTAAAATTTAAATCTTAAATTGAAAGTTTTTAAATCTAACTAAAAAATTTTCAATCTGTTAGTAAAAAAATCTTAAAAATATTTTCTAATTACTATCATTAGTGTTAAGTGTTAACTAATATAGATAATTAGGTGGTCAGGAAAGTGAGGGCTAGCAGCGCGTACGCGCCTGCTAGGCGCCCCCGCTTATTGCACGGTCAACAAGCGATTGTCCACGCGAGGCCCTAATGGAATAATTAACTATTTACCACTCTTACGAGTGGTGCTAAATTATTTGCCACTGGACCCATATGTCATAGACACATGAGGGCCCACATGTTATAGACAGCGAGTGGCAAATAATTAATTGCCACATCTTAAAAGTGGCATGGAGTTAAATGTCCCGGCCCTAATAGGCCGCGCTTCAACCTAACAAGTGGGTCTAGCTGACATAGAGGGATCCTAGCTTGGCCTGGTAAGGCTAATCGTTTTGGTATCGCCAAAAAAATCCTAGCTCCAAGGAGCGAACTAGCCCAAAGGGGTGAGAAAAGGCTGGCTCACCAGGGAGAGCCAAATCGGCTCGCTTCCATAAAAAAAATTAATGATACACGCGAAGTGATTTTCTCCTAAACCTACCAACAACTGGCCCATATCTCACCTTCCTCTTCCTCAATATTCTTGGCCGAACTCTGGGGTTAGTAGTCATTAATAAAACACTTTATTTTTTTATTGTTTCTTGAATAATGAACCATAACTCTTGTTTTTCAGATAATTTCTTTTTGCGCATTATCTCTGTTGTTTAGTAAGAATACTCGTATATATATAGTCTTATTATGCTACTTGCGGAAAAATTACAGGCCACTAATCGTAACCAAAGAGAGCAAACGAACCAAATGCTGCAGAATTACAGCGAGCCTAGCAAGCCGGCATGGCGATGAGTTGGTTTGCCTTTGCCGAGCTAGGCTAGCTAGCTCTGCCCTCGATCGTGTCGTCTTCAAGATTCTTAAAACCAGTGATTTTGTGTTAATGGTACTGAAGAGATGGTATTATGTGAAAAATAAATAAAATCTATGGTTATGCGTTACATTGATCCCAAAACTCGGTTTTCTGAAATTCACTCTTTATAAAGTAGTATAAACTAGGCAAAAATAGATATGTTTGATTTAGGATAAAGCTAAAATGATAGATTAATTTGAAATCTACACATCTAATAGCATTTGTGTTATCAATCCAGTCCATATATCAAGAACTCATGGAAGCTCAATGTATAGCACGCTGCCCGACGCCGTGCCGTACCGGAGTACCGAGAGGCTAGCCGGCGGCATTGTCATCGACTGCACGATCGGTGGATAAATCTTTGACCATCGCTTCTATAAATAAATAAATCTAAGATTTATCCAGGATATTTAAGTCACAGCAAGTTTGAGATGCATATAATATAGAGTATATGCCCAGAACCAGTCACTCGAATGGAAGAGGACATAATGGAATATATAATTTTTTGGGTTCATAGTTCCAGCAAAGCACAAAATCAAAACAATTCACATAGTTATATACACATGCTAAACGTCAACATTCCTATTTGAAAAAGAAGATTCGACACTCCAAGAATCCAAAATACTCTGCAGGCCTGATTTATAGGTTGGGTGAAGAAGCTTTACACCAAGTTCCTCTTTTAGCCGAGCATTAGAGACCCGCTTCTCAGCAGCTACGATTCTGTCCTGAGTAGCTGGTAGTACTACAGAATCCATTATCAGGCCAGGATGCTTCCTCTCAACCAAGCTCCGAGCAAATGCGAAAACCTCAGATCTTGGGGCAGGGTCGTCATCCACTACGTTGTATATCCTCCTAGAAATAAAGTTGCCACACATACATGGAATCAGTTATCAACCTTCAAAGGTTGTTTCTTCTAATGGAAATGGGGGAGCTCATGCTCTCCTAGTTCAAAAAAAAATCAACCTTCAAAGGTCCAGTAGAAAGGTACAGTACGTAAATAGGTTACTGGGATTACAAAGGGAGTAACACTATCAGTATCAGGACCTGATTTTAGTTCTTGGTTTGATGGTATACAACACCACAACCAAATATTGTACCCAAAGTGGTTATACTCAGATACAGTATTTTACTAATAAAAACAGTGGTTGCTACTACATAGAAATTTTATGATACCTGAATATTTTGTGGAAAAGTGATTATGAAAATGGTTCTGTGCTGTGGACAGATATACAGCCAAAGTGAGTCTCTTTTGGCAGTGCAGTCTCATAATTTGTTCTTGTGAGAGTTGCACAAGGTAATACTAAGGAAGATTCAAACTAGTTTGAAAATATGATTGAAGGCAGAAAAACTGGAAAAGTAGCAGCCGTTTTGAAGACCTGAAGTAAAAAATAAAAAATAAACAAACAAACCTTGCACTTCTGATGCTCATGCTAGCCAGGATAGCCTGACAAATGTCAGCCACATGAATTCGTGCAGTGTACTGTTTGGATTCCCTCGATTTCTGTCTTCGTGACAAAGATTTGCTCTTGGCTATTGTGTCCACTGCACTGCAATAATCAACACAAAGGGTCATAATAGTGGCACTTTTAGAAAGCAAGTATTGGGAACTGTAACAAAAGCCTCCCATGAAAAAGTTCTCATTTTCATCCATTACATACTTGACAAGTTTGTAGCACAAGTTGTACACCGTATTGGTTGAAATCAGATAAAAAGTGCTCCAAATCTTTAATTTTAAAAGGTTGATTTTATTGGTGGAATTCAGAATTTCAGTAGCCAAGTCATGCAGTTCTGGAGTAAATATAACTTTTGGTTCAAAGACTACAAAATAAAATGGATTGAAATTTTAGCAGACTGAAACCTTCTTCCTGGCCCATATATTCCACCTAAACGAAATACAAAGGCTGATAGATCTAAGTCATCTATAACATTCAACCATCCTTTTTCGGCAGCATATCTTAATTTCACAGACTCGGTCTTCGGATTCACCGTATGACTGCATGAATAGCAGATTCTTCAGCTTTCAGTTAAACAATTATTGCAGAAGCACTTACAGAAAGCCACTTATCTTACTCCTCATCAACCCATGCACCACCACAATCACCATACACACCTGAAAAATGATAATAATAATTACAAGTTATTGTATGGCAGAAAAATTTTTCAGGGCTAGTTTGCACATTTATGATACGTTCAGTTAACCTGAAAAGTTGGTATCGACTTTTGAATGCTAGCTAGGATTTTATAAGAGATGTGAGTATGATGCATTGTTTGCCATGAAAATGGTGTTGTTGCCTGATGTACCTCAGATCGAATCGAGCATTGAACCAAGGAAAAAACAATTTCTGCAAGCCATTGCAGGTGACAATTACTCACACCTTGGTGCAATGCAGGGGTCAGTTCACAAGTCCAGGGAGGAATCCCAGTCTGGATAAACTCATTCTTGATTCCACATTGGTCATTGGTATGCTTGGTACATAAAAGGTTCCAGCACCTGTGTCATCCTGGTGACCAAGGAAGGAGAGAATAGCCGTATGTTTGGCAGCAAACGTGCAACATTTTACTAGCTCAATATCTCTTAGGTAGTGAACTAGGCAGGATATGGTTGCTTATCTAGTTTACTCAAGTAGTCCTTTCTGTGTTAGCTAGGTAACGGTTGTTTGTTTTCTTCCCTAGAAACAGCAGTCCACTAGCCATGTAGTTTGGTTGCTGTGTTGTGCCCATACCACCAAAAAAGCCCACACCACCAACTTCTCTTCTATGTTAATGGAACGAGAAGCAGATATTATGCGTGTTTAGAAAACTAACATAAAAAAGATGTTGCTACAGTTGAAGGACGAATTGAAATTATGCAGGTCATACTAGAGATGATCAGATGAGCATATGTGCACTTACTTGTTGAAGAAAGGTAACATAGCCATTGAAGGTTACTATTGCTTAGTGTAGTTTGCAGGTTGGAATGTGAAGAAAGCAACTGTAGATATTAGATGCAAATTTAATCATTATTATGTTAAATTTAGATGGAATTTAAGTCAATCGAACTGACATCAACAAGCAATTGAGAACGTACAGGATCACCAATTCCCGGGATGGGTGGAATGGAGATGAGCAAATGAGTTGCATCTTGCAAAGACCGGAGATTTGTCAGACTGTAATTGACATAGACATCAGCAATCATGTAAACTCATTTGAAACATAACAATGCACAGAAACACAAACAAATTGGCAACACATGCTGAACAAATGAGAGATGGTAGACATCATATCAGCACAAGAGTTGTGCATCGAACCTAAAAGGAACAAGAACAAGAACCGGAGATTTGTCAGACTGTAAATTGACATAGACATCAGCAATCATGTAAACGGATTCGAAACACAACAAATCATGTGCAGGAACACAAAAATGTAGCAACGCATGCTGAACAACAATGAGGGATGGCAGACATCACATCGGCGCAAAGGATTTGCAATTACTATTGTGCATCTAACCTCGAAGGAACAAAGAACAAGAAGAGCAAGAAGAAGAAGAAGAAGCAGCACCTGCTGCTTGTGGCATCGAAGATCGAAGCATCCATGCCCAGCATCTCGAGCTCCGTCTTCTTGGCAGGGCTGGTGCACGTCCCGGACACCCTCCTGCATCCACCAATCAATGAATCCAGCCGCAAAATCGTGATTGGTCGTTAGGAGAAACGTACGGCGGCAATAGCAGCAGAATCCGATCCAAAATGGAGGAGCAGGGGAAGTAAGTAGCTGACCATCCTTGCGCGAGGAGGCGCTGGGAGACGTAGCGGCCGACGAAGCCGGTGCCGAGCACGAGCATGTGCCCGGGCCTCGGCTGCGGCGGCGAGGCGGAGGCGGCGGCGGCGGCCATCGGCTTGGGGGAGCGGACGCCTCGTGGAAGAGCCATGGGGATTGAGATTCTGCAGCAAAGCGGCGGCCGCGGTGGTGGGTGGGGGGAAGCGAGGATTAAACGGTGGCGACGCGAGAGCTAGCGGCGAGCGGCGAGCGCCACCGCGGCGGAGGAAGCGGCGGATCCGGTGGGGTTTTTTGCGGCGGCGCCTCCCTGCCACTTCAGGCTGAGGGTATAGATGGCGAATTTTTTTTATTTATAATTTTTTTTATTAAAAGTTTTACAAAAATAATTTTCCATTTTGAAAATTAACGGAAGGAGTCGCCTACCGCCCTCTGGGAGAGGGCGGCGAAAATGACGTGGCAGACGGCCGTTCGCTCTCGGGCGACGGCCGTCAACGAAATTTGCAGGCGGCCCCCTTGCCGCCCTCCGCTAGGGCGATTTTATACTGTGCGGGGGGCCGCCTGCAAATGGGCGGCGAGGGGGGGCATGGAATTTTGCAGGCGGCCCCCTTGCCGCCCTCCGCTAGGGCGATTTTGTACTGTGGGGGGGGGCCGCCTGCAAATGGGCGGCGAGGGGGCATGGAATTTTGCAGGTGACCCCCTTGCTGCCCTGGGGGAGGGCGATTTTTGCCTCTCCCCCTATAAAGCCCAGTCCCTCCTATGTGAAATTTCATTATATTCACTAAAAATCCAAAAAAAACAAAAGAGAGAGAGGGGAGGGCAGCAGAAGGGGAGCGGCGAAGCCCTGCTGGTTCGCTCAATTCATCACAGGTATGCTCCCATACATCTTTTGCATTTGTACTAATATGTTATGTTTGAGTATATATGTTGCGTTTTAGTTTTAGTTCCATATATTTTAGCACATCTGTAGCACACAGCACATATGTGTAGATCCAGAGCATAGAATATAATAGTATGAATTGAGACATAGACAGTAGTGTTAATTGTAAGATGTAGTTTAGTTTGATCTGGAGAATGTAACGTAATTTTAGAAATTTAGAGAACAATATTGTAGAGAATGTAACTTAGGGCGTAGTACAGAAATGCGAGGTTAACGCAGTTATTGTTTTCATCAGGCACAATGTCAAGTAAGGTCACATTTCAGATAGTTCACGGTGAAGGAAATATTAGATTTGGTCCAGATGGTGTTGATCTGTCAGATTTTGTAATGACATCTAAGGGCATCGATAGGCCTGCGGAGAGAACATTTCAGTCAATTTATAGTTGGTTGTTGAGAGGATTTAGAATAGACCAAGAAGTCTACACAATGTCAGTGTCAGTTGTAGTGAGTCGTGCAACAGAAGGTTATTTTTGGGAACTAATGCCGATGGACAGCACTGATGCTTGGAGACGGTATGTCGAAATGGCTTTTGAATGGTCATGGCCCCTCGTTATATTTGTGTCGGTACAAGAGAAAGATATAAATGTTTCAATGCAAACCGAAGATGTAGAGGGTCCTATCAATGCAGGGGATGTTGTTGGACCATCGATGCAAAATGAGGAAAATCAACCAAGGGAGGAGCAGGCTATGGGCATGGCGGATGAGGGGGAGAGAGTCGGTATAATTGTTGATGAAATGGAGAGGGAAGATTCGGATAATGAGGAAGTGGACGACGACGCATCATCCGATGAGGAAGGTGATGTAATGGCCACTGATTGGGCAAATGAGGACTTCTCTGGACTTGTTATATCAGAGGGTGATCATGTACCCTGGGAGTATAAGGAGAACGAGGTAATTGAGGGTGCAAGATATGCTCATAAGGATGAGATGAAGGAGGCGGTGAAGCATTGGGCAGTTTCCTTGCAGAGAGAGTTTAGGGTGGTCAAGTCAACAAATTATGTGTATGAAGTGAGGTGCATGAAGGAAGATTGTCCGTGGCGTGTCCATGCATATAAGGGTAAATGGAATGATTA
The DNA here is from genome assembly GCF_034140825.1 of Oryza sativa Japonica Group. Lineage (NCBI taxonomy): Eukaryota > Viridiplantae > Streptophyta > Magnoliopsida > Poales > Poaceae > Oryza > Oryza sativa. The sequence continues at coordinate 8,820,088 of NC_089035.1, read as the reverse complement.
TTGGAAAGTTAGCATTGTGACCGAGCACAAGTGCTACTTACAAGGGGTGGAGAAGTATCACCGAAACATCACTTCAGCTTTTATGGCAAGTGAGATGTACAGCAGTGTTGTTGGTAACATTGGCTTTGAACCAAAATCAATTATTAGGCACATCGAGAACAAATTCAAGTACACCATAAGCTATGCAAAGGCCTGGAGAGCCAAACAAAAGATCATTGAGATGAGGTATGGCACATTTGAAGCTTCTTATGATAATTTGCCTCGTTTGTTAGCCATCATTGCCCAGAGGAATAATAATACGTACTATGACCTACATACATTTACATCGGTTGATGATCGAACAAAGAGTGTGCTGCAAAGAGCCTTTTTCTCATTGGGTGCTTGCATCAATGCTTTTGTGCATTGTCGACCTGTTCTATGCATAGATGGAACTTTTATGACAGGTAAATACCGAGGTCAGATATTGACAGCAATTGGGTGTAATGGGAACAACCAGGTTCTACCTATGGCTTTAGCATTTGTAGAGAGTGAGAACACTGAAAGCTGGTACTGGTTCCTAGAGAGAGTGCACATTGCAGTGGTGCGTATGAGGCCCAACGTTTGCCTTATACATGATCGTCATGCGGGTATGTTGCGGGCTATTGACTACTTGCAGAACGGTTGGGATGAGAAGGGACTTCCAGCTAAGTGGCCTGATGTTCGGAGTCGGTGGTGCATGCGTCACATGGGTGCAAATTTCTACAAGCAATTCAAGAACAAGCATCTTATGGAGCTCTTTAAGAGGCTCTGTGCACAGAACCAAGAGAAGAAATTTAATGAGTTGTGGGACAAGTTGGATGAGTTGACAACGAAGCAAACAGATGAGCAATCTCGCAGACCACTAGTTGAAGGTGACGAGCCTCCCATACCTCTTGGTGCATTACATGATGACCCACCAACAATGAGAAGGAGGTCAGGGTCGTCCATCAGAAATTTCACTCAGTGGATTGAGAATGAGCCTAAGGAGAAGTGGTCTCTATTGTTCGACACCGATGGATCTCGGTATGGCATAATGACAACCAATTTGGCAGAGGTGTACAACTGGGTAATGCGAGGAGTTCGGGTACTTCCATTGGTTGCTATTGTTGAATTCATCCTTCACGGCACGCAAGCGTACTTTAGGGATCGATACAAGAAAATTGGTCCGTCCATGGCCGATGACAACATAGTGTTTGGCAACGTAGTGACAAAGTACATGGAAGATAAAATCAAAAAGGCACGGAGACATCGAGTTGTTGCTCAAGGCACACAAGTGCATCGGTATGAAATAATGTGTGTTGATAGGAGCAGGCGTGGTATCTATCGCAAGCAAGCCGTGCAGGAATGTGTCTTGAAGGCGGATGGTGGATGTACCTGCAGTTGTATGAAGCCGAAGCTTCATCACCTTCCTTGCTCACACGTTCTTGCTGCTGCCGGTGATTGTGGCATACCTCCCAATGTGTACGTCTCAAATTATTTCAGGAAAGAAGCAATCTTTCATACATGGAGTGAGGAGATATATGGGTTCGGGATCTCAGGATCTTACACAACGCTGAGTGCCCAAGTTTTTTATATTCCAGATCCATCTAAGTTAAGGGTGAAAAAGGGTCGACGCCAAACTAGACGCATCAGAAATGATATGGATGAGTCAGAAGCAGGTGGGAGGACTTTACGCTGCAGCAAGTGTGATCTGCGCGGCCATACTTACAAGAAATGCCCGAAGAATGCAGAAGTTCCAAGCGGCGCAGATGCTAGTCCATCTGGACAGGCAAGTGATGGTAGGCGACCACCTGGTGAAGGAACAACAAGCAGGCGCGCAAGGCCAAGGCGTCGTCGCGCAGCAGGCGATTCCATGGTGTAACAATGCTTTCGATTTAGGAAATAAAATGCTGTTGTGATGTAATGAGTGTTCGGACTAAATACTTCTATCGTGTAATTTCAATTCAATGTTGTTGTAATGAGTACCTCCGACTATTGTTGTACTAGTAGTATTGCGAATTATTCGGTGTTGTATCATAATGTTATCGTGATGAGTGTTCGGACTAAACACTTTTGTTTGTTTGTACTCTTGTTTAATATGTGTTAGTAATTCGCTTATGAACATTTATTACTTATGTTGAACTAATTATTTATATGTTTCTGATCAACCTATTTGATACAGGGGTAAGAGGCCTCGTCAGTAGTGTTCTACCTCTTCAGTCCTTATGTGACCGTTTCTTTTGGCTTACAAACTTGTAAAGCAGTACTACTTTTGCTATTACTACTGCAGTACTACTTGTGTTTGTCTCGTCTACATAGTTCTTTTCATTCATATGGTGCTAGAACAACTTATGCTCACGACAACACACTTTCGGCGCTGCACGGTAGTGTCAGATCCAGTAGCGCGCACAGTCCACAACAGCACACATGAAAAGCGGCAGCTCGAGTTATCACTATCAACTTTCGGCGCTGCCTATTTACATAAAGTGAATCACGCCCACGCGTGATCGTCTTGTCACATCTAATGAATAATGTATCTCATTGAGTTCACATATATTGCAGTGAAAACGACGCTATATAATTGACAATCTGAAGGCAACCTCTTCATATCTTCTTTCCCACTAGCACACAACACACGAAAATGGAAGCCTATTCATTGGTAATACGTAATCTAGATTTGAGATTATGTAGAACATTCTTCACTACAATTTTACATTTTGGCAGCAAACCAAATATGATCAAATGCAATTTTACCTTACCAAATATTTGGTCGTGAAGAAAAATTTGGCACTAACAATCCAAATATGCCCTAAAAATTAATAAAATATTTGTACGGTAACAAAATATTTGTACGGTAACAATCCAAATATGCCCTAAAAAATAATAAAATTGTATTTTACCAGTCTTGGAGATTTTAATCTTGTATAGTTTTCAATATAAAAAGATTTGATAACTATTGATATTTATACAAAAATATAGAGCACAGTACAAAATCGCCCTCCCCCAGGGCGGCAAGGGGGCCGCCTGCAAAATTCCATGCCCCCTCGCCGCCCATTTGCAGGCGGCCCCCCGCACAGTACAAAATCGCCCTCGCGGAGGGCGGCAAGGGGGCCGCCTGCAAAATTCCATGCCCCCCTCGCCGCCCATTTGCAGGCGGCCCCCCGCACAGTACAAAATCGCCCTCGCGGAGGGCGGCAAGGGGGCCGCCTGCAAATTTCGTTGACGGCCGTCGCCCGAGAGCGAACGGCCGTCTGCCACGTCATTTTCGCCGCCCTCTGGGAGGGCGATTTTTAAAAATCGCCTACCCAGAGGGCGGTAGGCGACTACTTCCGTCAATTTTCAAAATGGAAAATTATTTTTGTAAAACTTTTAATAAAAAAAATTAAAAATAAAAAAAATTCTATAGATGGCCATATATGGCCCGAGGCCCGATGGCCCGCCCAAGGCCCGGTAAATTTGGCCCGGTCTAGGCACGGCACGGGCACGCTGCTTCCTCGGCACGCTGTGCCGGCCTGCCGGCCAGGCCCGACGTTTAGGGATGCGGAACAGACTTATTCTCAACCATATGTAAAGCACGTCACAAAGAATAGGAAGGTAAAATAGGCTTATTATATGGCACGGCTCAAAGAGTAGAGACGTAAAATAGACTTATTTTAGCTATATATGTGTCACAACCCAAATAGAAGGGAGGGTAAATGGACTTATTTTAAAGAAGACATGATGGGCCACCCATACCTTCGGGCCGATACGGCACGGCCCGACAATTGGTGGGCCGTGCCTGGGCCTGAGGTGCGGCACGTGGACCGACACGGCACACCCGAAGTGCCAATCGTGCTGTGCCGGCCCGACGACCGTGGGCCGTGCCGGGCGAGTCTTATGGCCATGAGGATGTTGGGATTGGAGTTGGTTCATTTTGGTTGTTGTTACGACGATGAGCCACATGGACATCCAAGTGGCACATCCATCTAGTGTTACAAAACTTTTAAGGCTGTGTTCGCACATCCTTCTTCCCATCACAAACAGTAATCACGGAAAACGGAGCGGTCCATTAGCACGTGATTAATTAAGTATTAACTATTTTTTTTCAAAAATGGATTAATTTGATTTCTTTTAAGCAACCTTCGTATAGAAATTTCTTTAAAAAAACGTACCGTTTAGCAGTTTGAAAAACGTGCGCGCGGAAAACGAGAAAAAAGGGTTGGGAAAAGGGGATAACAAACAGGCTTGCTTTGAATCGTAGGAATGAAAAAAATGAAGGAATAGAAAAAATATATAGGACTTTAATAGAAATACAAGTATAAAATAGAGAATTACAAAACACAAGAATAATCGTTTGATTGGACCGCAGGACAAAACACAGGAATCAGATGAGAGGGACTTTAAAAAAAATTTCAAGAGATTGGACCTCTTGCTAAATTTCCTTCAAAACCTACATGCAATGAGTTCTTCCATAGAAATCGTATAGGATTTGAAAAACTATAATCCTTTGAATCAAAAAGCCAAATAGGAAGATTTCTTGTAGGGTTTCAATCCTATAAAGGGACCCTAAATGTGAAATATTGCCTTTGTACTCTCTCCGTTCCAATATCTCTTTATATTTTGAGATGTAAGGAGTAGTTCGAGTACAATTAAATTTACTTTTACAACGAGATGAAATTAGGGTTCCCTTGAAACAAAGAAACTTTGTAGGATTTGGGTTCCGTAGAAAGAACTTATATACAGGCTTAGGAATTGCTCTCCCAAATTCTTTTAGAACTCCCAAATTCAAAGGATTGTTTTAAATCATATAAGTCTTGAAGGATTTTAAAAGGATTCAGAACTTATTCGGATCGATGGATTTTCAAAGGGTTCTCAAAGGAACACGGTAGATAGGAAATATGTTTTTCCCTATCATTCGGACCACTCAAAATGATCGCGGGAAGTTCGAAGGAATGTTTCATTCACCATTACATGAAAATAATGGGGAAAAAGTATCCACTCAGACCACTTGCTAAAATTTCCTCTGCATGATGAACAAGGGCAAACAACATTTGAGCTTCTCTAATAGCTGACTGACCGCATGGCCCCATTAGTGTGAGGCTCGTCTGTCAGCTAGTTTCATGATTGTTTAGTCCTTGCACTAATCAATAAAACTTATATATTTTTTTTAAATAATATGTCAGACTTTATTCATTTAATATAGTTACATCGTTCACTAAAGAGTCAATGATAAAATCAGGGGGCTCATCGTCCCAAGTACAATTTTGCTTTGACTGCATCGCTGGAGTTCTTCTAAGCTGCCACGTCCTGCTTTGCCAACTACAGTGTCTTGGCTGATCTCTGCTTGCTACCATTGGATCGTAGCTATCGTCATCTTCGGCCGTTGAACATGCGCTCACGTTCCTGTTCATGGGCTGCTGGCTGCTGTCCTCTCGATGAATCGCTTCACAAGTTCACAATGTGTCCCAATCTAACTGAATGTTTCCGTATGAAATTTGTTTTAGTGTCAAACTGTCAAATACTTCATCCTGGAATTAAATTGGTTGTTTCTTTTCATATAAAAAATGTTGGTAGGCTTCTATTACATTTGTATGCTCTGCTTGTTCAAAACAATTCCTATACTTTTTCTTTGTCCCATCCAAACTTATATATCTAAAAAATTATGTACTCTCAAATCCTCTGTTTTTCATATGCGATCCTATGATAAGAAATATTCCAATGTTTTTACCCATTCCTCTGTTTTTTAATCTCTTGGAAAAAAATTCTTTTGTGACTATCTCTTTCTTGCAATTTTTGTGTTTTTCCTACGCTCCATCCAAACAGCCATTGATGTATTATTCCTATAATTTACATTCATAGGATTCGAGGTGACAAGACACTTAAATCATATGTTTTTCCTATCAATGTATTATGAAAATCCAGCGTTCCAAAGGACCCCTAAGACTTTGCTAACGTTCTACAGTTTGATTGCATTAGTGAATCCATATTATCGCCATTCAACAAATTAGAGTAGATGATATACATACATTATAAATAAATGCAGAAAATTTTTTGCACGATATAAAATGCAAGAGAAAATGAAGATGTATTTTGTACGTCAACCTAAAAATTAGTCCCTTCTTTTTTTGCAAGCTGAAACTTGTTCCATAGTGGGTGAGACTAAAGAAGTTTCTATGATTTTGATTTATGTTGAAAATTCTGTCCAAGGTCAGGATAACAGAAAAGTAAATAAGCTTTTCACACCAAAAACTAAGATAGAGTGGCACCAGTGGACAATAGGGTCCAAAAATGCGGCCATCTAGGGTCATACATGATGCTAACACTACATTTTGAGGAGGAAAGTGACAGTTGTGGCGAAGTTGATGGCATTGTCATGTTATAAAGTGGTAGGTTTTGCCTCAATGAATGTACTATATGAAGCCATCTGAGGATCGAATGCAAGCTATAAAGGACAAGAATTGTCTTATCCATGTTCAAATATTTGGTAATATGCTAATATTAATCGTATTATAGGACTGTATATATATATATATATATATATATATATATATATATATATATAGTAAATTTGTTTGGTGCTCCATGGTGCCCGGGCACCATTGTTGAAATTGAGTATATACCCAATTCAAATGAGCATGAAACTTTTTCAATTATTTAGGTATTAATATTAACTACTTTACTAACTAGTTGAAAGCAAGTTTGAACTGAATTTGAACTTGTTTTTGTTAGATTTTGATTCTAGGTATATAGCATCCATACATATAATTAGTTAGGTATGTAATCATGGATTGTGAAATAAAGTTAAATTTGAGTTGTTTTGTTGATAGGTATAGGTATGAATCGAATTCTTATAACTAGGTATATACTCACAATTTGAAAATTTTGAAAAATTTGAGTGATTTTGTGCATTTGAAACCATGGTGCCCCATACATATGAGTGTCCTATATATATATATATATATATATATATATATATATATATATATATATATATATATATATATATATATATATATATATATATATATATATATATATATATATATATATATATATATATATATATATATATATATATATATATATATATATATATATATATATATATATATATATATATATATATATATATATATATATATATATATATATATATATCGTTGAATTTTACAATAACATTGATCATTCGTATTATTTAAAAAATTAGTGTAAATATGCTAAAATATAGGTCTCTTTAATGATAAAACATGCAATAGGATGAATGGTCAAATAATATTATATTAAAAGCCTATCTATTAAAAAAAATTGGAGAGATAGTATAACATTTGCTTTCACTATCTGGAAACAATGGTAATGCGATAGTTGATATACGAAGATGGAATCAATTTGGAGAAGAAAAAAAAGACCCGCGCGCTACATTTACTTTACACACCTATATATTTTTAAAGGAAATATGTATACCAGCTTGCATCATCATTAATCCGTTACATATTGATCATCACATAACCAAAAATTATAAATTCTTAAAAAAAATAAATATTCTAAATTAATCATCATATAACCCTGACACTTTTGTTTTACGTATAGCATTATTGTATCTATGCATACAAATTAAGACGTTTGTGTGTGTATGTATGTATAAGCAGGCATTGAATAGTAAACCGCTCGTTACTCGAGCATGTGGATGAGAAATGTATCTTTTTTTCTGGATCGTCCTCCTAAATAATCCTCTGTTTCTAAATATCTAACGCCGTTAACATTTTTAAAATATGTTTGACTGTTCGTCTTATTCATATAGTTTTACATATTTCACAAAAGTTTTTGAATAAAACAAACGGTTAAACATATACTAAAAAGCCAATGATGTTAAATATTTAGAAAGTCAACAGTGTCAAATATTTATAAACGGATGGAGTAACTCTTTCAAATGATGTGAATTTAAACACTTGCATTTGTTCCACAAATAAGGCCTGGCTACCAGCCTTTTTGCTTCCGAAAAGGCTAGCTACCGGCGATTAGAGAGTTGGTTGCTGTGGAGATTTTTCATTAATTAATCATACTGCTCCAAACAAAAACTTTATATTTATGCAACATTAATTGCATATCATGACTACACACCCCCCTTTCGAACAGTACGACCAACATAATTGACCGAGCTAATCTGAATGATACACGTTCTCACCAACTACTTATAATCAATAGATGTTCCCATTACTCTCTACCATTTATACCAACCTTAATGAATTCTTTGAAATGCAGGAAGCCAAAATCAACTAAAATAATCCATGTCTTTTATAATAAAAACTTAATTTGAAGAATTTAGACATGGTATAGAGAAATCCCTCTTGATGATCGATGACAGTAGAAATGGAAGTATATATTCATAGTCGCTTGGATATGGGATGACTCGCTAACAACTCCCACCCAAGCGGACAAAACAACCAAGAAGAAGGCGACGTGAGGATAAGGTTCTTCCGATCGATCCAGATAAAGATCAAAAACCCTAATTATTCTTATTACAAGCAAAAGCGGCCGAGTCGCCAAGACCTAATTAGCCTTGCCATCAGCTAATCTCGTCCAGATACGCATAATTATATTAGCATCCGCAAACCAAGTGCTCCAGACTTCCAAAGTCAAGGTTTGTTGGTTAGCTTATTAGTACTAGTACTAATAAACAGGAGGATGAGAATGCACTTAGAGCAAGTTTAATAATATAGCTAACTATTAGCTCCAAATCATTTATAGCCAATGTAATAGCCAATTCATAAAATAGTTATTTATTATACTATTAATATCTGGTCCTACATGTCATACACACATTACGTCTTGGAGTCTGTGTTGTAACTGGCTACAAATCTGTAACCCGCCGCTATTCTCTCTTCATTTATCTCTTTAAAATATGTATATAGCTGGCTTATAGCCTGCTATTGTACCTGCTCTTAGAGAAAGTGAAGATGAGTACTCTCACCGTCAAAAAAAATCTAACCTAATTAGCGTTTAACATGATATAGCACGATGTCTTTCATCGTGTTAGATTATGTCTTATTCTCTGTTGAATTGTCGTTAGAATTAACCGGGTTATGTTTTTTTTTTTGCACGAAGAAATTAAAGTACAGGCCAAATTATGGAGGGAATAAAAAGGCAGAGCAGATTGGAGCATCTAATCTGTTGCAATCCTGAAAAGATCTCCAGCAGATGCAAACGTTTAACGGAACGCAAGGGAGATGATCATCGATTATTATTACGGACGCCATTGGCTGGGTGATGTTGGCTGCTGCTGCTGCCCTCTTTTTCCACGCAGATGATGACGCACGCCAGCTGCCTGTTTCCAGGCAGTTTCCTCTCCTCTACTCCGATCGATTGCATTGCCAGCTATTGTACGCAGTCAAAATCTGGGTGTAGAGTGTGAGAATTGTATAGAAAAGGATACAGAAATATATCTATCTACTCTCTCTGCTAGGTGAACTGTCCCCGGTGAAGAAACCGAAAGCGATTTGAGTCTACGAATTTTACACAAAACAGTCGATCAGCCATGATCAGTAAAGAAATTACGCATTTCTCTGTTGAATTGTAGTCAGAATTAACCAGGTTAATAATTTTCAAACGCTCTTCTCATACTCTACACGTTTCCTGGCCTCTTGGGCAACTAGGCAACAGCTGGATCACCCCTGGATGGATGGATGCACCGTGCACGCCCCCCCCCCCCCCTCTCTTTTCGCTTATACTTATGCTTATCACTTAAAATTTAAATTTTTAATCTTAAATTTAGAATTGATTTTAAGGTTTTTTCATCGAAGTTTATTTTTTAGCCTTTACTTTTAAATTGCTAAGAACACGTATATAAAAGTTTTATTCACAAATTATTTTTTTTGCAAATATGCCGTTTCGCTTATTCCACGAATAAGAGAAACGATGGGGACATTCACTTGTTAACACGCTTAATTTTAAAGCTGTTAGCATGTTAAATGGTACGTTTCACATAACAACCTTACATATAAAAGTTGCTTCAAATATAAAATTGATCTATTTTGCAAATTTGTAATAAATTAAAATTTTATTAACCATACCTTTATGGTTTTATTGTTTTTTTGCATGCTCTAAAATCATCTCCTATCTTACGAGACAAGAACACCAGCTGTCATGTGTTCTTTCTTCCGTCAGCCATGCAGCATCAGCAGCCGCACCACACTTTGCGCGCTCTCTGTGGCTCGATCCATCAGTCCATCCATTGCTAGCGGCTCGACACGTGTCGCCCGGACGAGCCCCTCGCCCACGTGGAGGTGGCGGGGGCGGAAACTTGGGCGGCACGGACTGGAAGAGCGCCAAGTGGGCCACGGGCCCCACCCCGCCAGTCCCCACCCCCCACGGTCCAGTGGGCCCCACGCGTCAGCCGCACGCGGACCCGCAGGTCGCCCGCGTTAAGCAAACGACCCAACCCGGGCCGCGGTTTATATAAAAGCGCGTTGAGCCCGCAGCGCGGCCTCCTACCCATCCATCCCTAGCTTCCTCGCTGCTTCGCCCGCCACGTCACCCTCCTCCTCCTCCCCTTTTTTTTCTCTCGCTCGCCTCGCCATCCATGGCGTCGATGGCGAACCAGCAGTAGTAGTAGTCCACCCCAACGACGCGCGCGAGCCAGCTCCGGGGTACCCGCCGCTCGTGCCCGGGGGGGAAGGGGGTGCACCGGGGAGCCGTCGCGCCGCGCGGCTCTGATTCTTCCCGTTCCCGGAGGTGAGTGGGTTGACTGACTCCTCCCCGCTCCGCGCCGCGCCGCGACTGGCCTCGACTCTGCGTGTGTGTTTGGTTAGGTGATTTGGATTGTTCCGCGCTTGACGACGTCCCCGCTCGTTGTTGGGGGGTTTCGTCTTGGTGCGGGGGATTTTTTTGTTGTTTAGCGTTCGTTCATGTTAGGGGTAGTTGTTTCGTCTCGTCTCGGGAGGTGGGGGGTTTTAGGGTGATTCTTCGATCGAGATCTTCGTTTAGGGGTTGCGATCACTCGCCGATTGCGGATCTTTGCCGCGGAATTTTTCTTATTCTTTTTTTTTTTTTTGCCTCCTGGGGTTTTCGATTCGGGGGGCAGATTCTTGGGGGATTCGAGACGCGCGTAATGGGGATTGGTTGCGACCCCGTCGAAATCCGAGTGGATCGGTCGGTTGGTTGGTTGTGCGAAGAAATGGTGTTCTTGAAGTAGTTCGGTATTTGGGGAATTAGGATAGCTGCTCTTCCTTCAGTGCTTCAATAGGATGATAAATCAGTGAATTCCCGATTGTTTTTTCTTTTCCCATTTTAGCTAGCCTATAATAGGATATCACCCCACTTTTCAGGTGGTTTAATGTGAAATTTGGAGTTATTACCATATTCCTACTAATCATTTTAGAATTTCCTCCCCTGCTTGCTTTGAACCTGAAATTGTCAATAATTAGAAAGGAGGAAGCATCATTGTTCATATGGATTTTTGTTAGTTTGCCTCCATGTTTATCTTCTGTAAAATGCTTGGGGATGTTACTCCATGAGCATACTAAAATCGCCAACGTTTGTGTTGAGAATCTTTCTAGAAAGATTTATAAGATCGTCACTTATGTTCTTTAGTTTTTAGGCAGTAAGTCGTTGTGCTAAATACCCATGCCGTTTTAGATTCTCCCTGATCATGTTTGCTTTTCTTGATTCATGCACAGATTTGAACCATGGAGTCTTTACGTGACATGGTCCTCCCACCAGGATTTGGATTCCACCCAAAAGATACTGAGCTCATTTCTCACTATCTGAAAAAGAAAATACATGGCCAAAAGATTGAATATGAGATCATTCCAGAGGTGGATATATACAAGCATGAACCATGGGATTTACCTGGTAAGTTGAACATTATTCCATGACAACCTATATTTGTTTCGTTCCATAGAGTTTGCTGATGAGAAAAGAGTCAATATTTGACCATCAATTTAAACTAGATAATGCTGGTAGATGGAAACATTCATGTTTGCAAGAACCACTGGGGAATGCACCAGAATGTTTTCTGTATTCTTAGTACTGTTGTCATTTCTTAGTACTGTTGCATCCTTTGCCTTTTTAAATATTATGCAACTGATTGCCAATTATGTATCTTCTTTGTCCAATTCTCTGCCCTGTTATTTTGATAGATGAGTTTCTTTTTTCTACTTTTTGGCTTCCTTTGTTTGTATGCCGCTTGGAATCTAATTATGTAAACTGCTGATGATATTTCACATTACAGCAAAGTGCGATGTTCCAACTCAGGATAATAAGTGGCATTTCTTCGCTGCTCGTGACAGAAAGTATCCTAACGGTTCTCGGTCAAATAGGGCAACAGTTGCTGGGTATTGGAAATCCACTGGAAAGGATCGAGCCATAAAAATGGGCAAGCAAACTATAGGAACGAAGAAAACTTTAGTTTTTCATGAAGGCCGCCCACCCACTGGGAGACGTACTGAGTGGATCATGCATGAGTACTATATAGATGAGCGTGAATGTCAAGCCTGCCCTGATATGAAGGTATTGAACTAATTATTAAGATTTTAAAGTGGCTTATTTAGAAAAGAGAGAACTATATTGTGGCTTTACATGATACTCCCTCCGTTTCAAAATATTTGACACCGTTGACTTTTTAGTACGTGTTTGACTATTCGTCTTATTCAAAAAATTTAAGTAATTATTTATTCTTTTCATATCATTTGATTCATTGTTAAATATACTTTCATGTACACATATAGTTTTACATATTTCACAAATTTTTTTTAATAAGACGAACGGTTAAACATGTGCTAAAAAATCAACGGTGTCAAACATTTTGAAACGGAGGGAGTATATAAATTAATGTGCACTGTACCTTCTTGATGTCACTCTTCAAACAACTTGCTGGTTTAGATGATATAATCATATGATTTGCTGACTAAGGGCGAATTCCAGTATCTAATGTAGGGCTTTTATTTTATTGTCCCTCAGGATGCATATGTACTTTGTCGTATTACCAAAAGAAATGACTGGATCCCAGGGAATGGCAATGAGTTGGACAACAGTGATCCTCATCCAGAACCATATGATGCTCCTCCATCAGTTATCAGTACTGAACAGCTAAATCCTGCTGCTGAACCAGTTGTCGGTGTTGAAGCTGCACCAGTTACCGTTGCTGAACCTGACGGTGTTACTACGTCAGCTATCACTGCTAATATACCATCTCCTAGTGATGACATTAATCTGGATGATTGGTTGAATGAACTATTTGATCCTTTCTTTGACCCTGAACAGAGTCTGGCTTCTGCTGATCTGTCTCCAGATGAACAAAATGTTGAATCATCGGTGAGTTTCTTCACAGTCACTGTGTTTGCAGGTTAAATAATTCAATGGATAAATTATTAGAATGTTGTAGTGACATTATTAGAATGTTGTAGTGACTCCAGCTCCCTATGAGAACGGGCTATTGCATGAACAAGAATCTGTTGGACAAATCTAACATGCTTGTTACTCATAATAAATTGATCTTCACTGGTCCACTTGTGCATACTGATTGCTATTTAATATATCTGCATAATGCATTTCTGATAGACAAAATACTGAATAACTTCACGAACATATAGAAACCAAACACAACATTGCATTATAGTAATGTTTGTGAGCCTAGTACAGCACTGGTTACTGCTTGGGAATTGATACTAAGCCTAGTACAGCACTGGTTACTGCTTGGGAATTGATACTAATATGAAGCATGTGACTGGTAATGACCTTTAGAGATACCTAGACATAGGCAAATCACAATGTTGTGACCATTTTTTTTTGTGACTTAGTATGGCTGCCCTTTTATTTTCTTTTGCTGGTTGACAAAGAAGATTTGCTTGTAATTTTTTTAGGAACACCGGAGTAATGCATTCTCATGGATAATATTTGAAACTCATTGAAAATTATTATGATTTGTTTGGATTGACTTTTTAAAAAATAGCCATGATTTGCATATACCATGGACTGAAGCTATCTTATGTGTTACGGTTTGTTCCACCTCTTCTGAGATTTCTGGTTATTGCCAAGTATCTGGTCTGTTATATTATGGGGAAACGTTGACTGTAGTTGTGTTTTCATACCATGTTCTTTCTTTAACACGGAACCTAGGAGTCAATGTATTTTCTGCAAATCATGAATTGTACTTGTCATTGTGCTGTGCATTCTGCCATTCTACTATGTTTTGATTGCAGTTCTTAGCCTGTGCATACTTGCTCATCGCGCTATCTTCCTTCTTAATTTACAGAACGTAGGTGCTTTGGCTCCAAAGGTGGAACAAGACTATTCTAGTCCTAACGAGAACGTAGTAGATGATACGGAGTACTTGTTGCCTGAAGATGTTTACAACATACTGCACCCTGGTACAGATGACTTCAATATGCTCCAGAATCCTTTGGATCAGTACCCCATTCAATATGCAACCGATGTTTGGAGTGGAATTCAGAAGGAAGAACTGTGGTCGCCCCAGGCCAATGCTGAGCCTAGTCAGTCGAATGAAGCTGCTGATAATGGAATTATAAGACGTTATCGTAGTATGAAAACACCTGAAACTAGTGTGCCGCAGTTCAAGGGTAAAACTCAGGCTAAAATGCGGGTTGGGATCAACAAGATGGCTACGAGTAGTTCTGAATCTATCAACCAGACTATCAAGTTTGAGAACAGTGGTCGTCTTGTTGAGCACCAGAAGAACCAAGCGCATGATGTAGCTTCTACCAAGCGGTCAGACGCAGGGAAGCCAAGTACAGAGCTCAGCAGCAATCGAGGATTTCTCAGGGGTATCCGAAATGCATTTGCAGGCTGTTCGGATGCTCGATGGAACATGATACTTGTTGCGGGTTTCGCTATTGGAGTCGCTGTGGTAGCGCTTCATATAGGCCAACGCCTTGGATTAAGCCAGAGAGATCAGCAGCATACCTAGCCTTTAGGTTTGCAGGTTACTGGGTTTCTATGCTTTTTGCAATCTGGAGAAACGTAAACAAACTCCGATCTTTGGTTGGTGCAGAACATTTGATGTATGCGCCGTTTTTTTTGTGTTGGTTTTGTACATATTATTATCTTCGGTTTTGGTCGACTTTTGTTCTCGCCAGCTAGTAGTACTATGTTGACGAATGTAGAAGAAAACCTCAAAAAAAAAAGAACAAATGAAAAAAAATTGACGATGAAAATTTATATAATTAACCGCTTGCATTGTACTATACCGTATCAGTTATGATGGCATGATTCTAAATACACGCACTTGTGGATGACTACGGCATTTTTCCTCTGAAGTTTTGTGTATTCTAGTTGAAGTAATCTCATGTTTGACTAATCGTAGTCATATGTTGGGAGTACGGCTATTTGAAACACTGGAACGTAGTTTGTAAAAGGGATCTAAATGCACAAGACAGAACTCTCTCCAGCAATCTTTCAAGGAATTGTAGAGCAAACATGACATCCAAATCCACTGCAAACAATTTACCCTGTTAAAAACATGCATGACCATCATATTACCACGTCTGCGAAGATGACAAACAACATTACATAACCGTTACATGCCTTCTGTGATGCGTTGTCATGAATAAATAGCATCTCCCGAGTTAAGATTCCAAATATGTACGCAAGTTCCCAAACTATATGAATTTGCAACCATAAAATAAAGGGGGCACATAACCAATAATACAAAACCACAAAACATAGTAACTAGATTGCTGGGACGCTGGATTATATATAACCTTGCAACACAGCAATGGACCTTCGGTCTCAACTCTGAAGGCCATCATCCCCTTTTTCTGTTAGATTACTCGCTACTAAACTGCGACTGGGCTCTGAAATAAACCTCAGTTGCATAGTATACTATATCAACTGTTATTCTACTATCGAGACCCTTTCCAGCACGACAAGTGCTTGCGGCCGAATATGACTATGGCTAGGAGAAACCTTCAATGCGGAGGTCGTTCAACAGCCATGTCATATCATTTGCACCGATTCGGCTTGACTTCAGCTCCCGCATGCTTGCTCTCGCTTGGGAGTACAGCTCCT
Organism: Oryza sativa Japonica Group; assembly: GCF_034140825.1. Taxonomy (NCBI): domain Eukaryota; kingdom Viridiplantae; phylum Streptophyta; class Magnoliopsida; order Poales; family Poaceae; genus Oryza; species Oryza sativa. The sequence continues at coordinate 8,804,092 of NC_089035.1, read as the reverse complement.
CTTCAAGAGGGATTTCTAGAAAAGAAATACATGGGCAAGATAAGCACATTTATCTTTGTAATCATATATGGCAATGATACAGGGATGCAATATGACAGTCGGATTTCTCTTTTGAAAGAAAATGACAGCTGGTAAATTGCATTTGGAATGGAATTCGCACAGTACAAGTATGGGAAACTGCTCACCTCGATGATGACTGGCAGTTATGCTATTCCCTCCAGTGCCTTGCCCAGAAGCCCTTCTTTCTGGCAGACTCGCTCTCTGAAATTGACTGGGATGGCCGAGAGCCAATAGAGAAATGCCTTCTCAAAAACGGGCGACTAAACGAGCCCTTCAAGCTAGAACTTGTGCCTAATCTGGGCTCTCTCCTACTTTCCTTCTGATGCTTAGAGCTCCCATCTAGATTAACATCAACTATCACATTTTTAGGTATCTTGTTCTTTGTCTTTGATTCCAACTTCCCAAATAGCTTCACTGTACATTTCTCACCATGGGTGCATACAGGACAAGGGGGATCATATTTGTCAGCTTCTGCAGTTAAGCTATCCAAACAGTCAGCATGGTAAACATGGCCGCACAATAAAACAGCAACAACAGCCAGTTCCTGAGCATTCCATGTGGACCGTTCCTTTAATAGCTTTAAACATAGCTTGCACACCTCTTGGTCAGGTGAATGTGTAGTAGGATTATTAGAAGCATTTGATCTTGTCATTTTACTCGAAACAGAACCTAAGAGCTCACTATCAACTGACCATCTCTCTCTCTGAGATGATGCGACCATTTCAGAAAATGTTCGCATTGACCAACCATCAGATGACTCGCCATGTGATCCTACTGCAGATAAATCGTTGCTGCAGACTGAGAGCATGGAGGAGGATGGCCTTCCTTCAGGAGAGGCGCCCTCGTTGAGAGACCTGAGAGATGGAATCTTGCTGTCGGAGACCTGTCTATACAGTTGATACCCTGGTGATCGACGTGCTTTCCTCATTGAATCTGCATCTGTTGGTAGAGAATGCCCCCTGGAGGATGATGAAGGATCTGCTCTGGATATAGCAGGCGGCGTTGAAGGAACAGAGATTGACATCTTCGAATCTGAAGCCACACTTACTGTGTCTAGCGATTTTCTGGAAAGCTTTGCCTACAAAATATGTTGAAGAAGAAACCTATCAGAAACAGCACATTTCAATCTTCCAAGGTACATAAAACTTAAATGGTAACAGCTAATAATTTCAGGTTTCAGCTATATAGATTAGTATTGCATACCTCAGGGGAAGAATTGCTTGTGGTGGATCTACCTGCTGAAAAAAAAAGTAGAAGAAATCAGCAAGGGAATTGTCAGCAAATAGCTGCTGAGGCAAAAACTCCTCCTGTGCTGAAGACTATTGTCTTCTGCATAAGGATGATAAAATCTATCTTACAGCCTGGCACATAAGTTAAAAGTATGGTCGATGAATTATCACTGAATATAGACTAAGGCTGCATTCGAACCAGCCAGTTCGGAACGCTTCTTTTTAGCACGGAAAACATAGCGTCTCTTTAGCACATGATTAATTAAAGCGCATGATTAATTAAATATTAGCTTAAAAAACTTTAAAAATAGATTAATAATAAATTTAAAGCAACTTTCCTATAGAATTTTTTTTTTTTGCAAAAAATTGCACCCTTTAACAGTTTGGGAAGCATGCGCACAGCAAACAAAAGAGGGAAGGATGGGAACAGGTAGAGCCGAACACAGCCTAAAGGTAGATCTATGTATTAATAGGTAGTTCATATTCGAAATAACAATTCCAGACTAGGCAAGGCAGGTAGTTCACTGAGATATTGACATATGAACACGGTTTCAGAAATCGGTATTCACAGAAGTGCTGGTTTCCGGGGCCAGATAAGTAGGTTACAAGTTTACTGGATGAAAGGAATTCAAATCAAAAGTTGAAGTAAAATAATAGTTACCGCCGGATAATTGTTACTGCAACTGCCAGGAAAAAAAATTGTGGCTATAACAGATCAACAAATTTCTAAAGTTCAATTTTTAAATTTCAAGTATTCAGGCTGGTTTGCACCAGTACCAGTCAAAAAGCTTTGGAATAGTAACAAGATGGTTACGTTTTCGAACCTTGGTTACAAAGAAATGAAATATTACAAGCCAATAAAGTTCCCTTGGGTAAAGGATGCTCCCCACAAAAACCATGCCAAAAAAAGTGCGATGTGAATGTTATATGGTTATATACCAATCCACCTTCAGAGACAGTAGAAGGTTCCAGCAATGAGCACCAAAAACTAGAGCCTAAAATTTATTTCGATAATCCTATGAACAAACGCACATAAGGCAATGCCAAATAGCAAAAAATGGAGTGAGATAAGCTGCTCTGGGTGGAAACAGAATCTAAGATCAATTAGGATGCTAAACTGGTCAAAGGGAATGCAAATTCCAGATTCATGGGGAAATGTGCAAAAATAATATCTAAATTAAAGCAGATCCTGAGCAGGACCAACAACATTTCTTTTGCACCCTTTCTTCATAATCAAAGATAAATTGAGCATCATGTATGCATCTAGAATTATATTGCATTTGAATATCAGTTGGGAAGGTCAAGAGCATTGAATTTGGCAATATTCCCCAGTTTTCCTTTCCAATTTTATATTATGGTACAGGTGGTAGCTTATCTTCTGTTGGAAGTTGTGTAATAAATATGTTGGTAAAGCAAATTAAACAAGTCAACTTTATTCTACTAGCTCTGGAAGAGAGTGCAAATGCATCGAATAAACATAGGTGCAAGGATTCAGAAGTAAATGACATGTTAAATCAAAGTGCTAATTCAGAAAGAAAACATCACAAAACAAATTGTTTATGTTCAAAACAAAACAAATGGAATATATATTTTTTGTTGCCTCAGTTCTTCACTCTTTATGGTTGCATTCAACAGCATTAGTGAACAAGGGCATCATTCTGTTGTCCTAAATGGTAGTCATGACCATGTAGGTTCAATAACTTTGTTATGAAGAACATCAAAGTTGAAATGTTGAATCCCATTCTTTAATCAGGTGAAGGAATGCATAAAGAAACATAAAAGAATGAAAGAATATAGGAACAATTTATAAATTACCTCGAAGGTCAGATCTCGCAATCTTAGATGACTCCCTCTTCCTGTCAGATTTATGGCACTTGAGCTTGTTGAACATATCAGAAGGGCTGCCTCCGTTAGAAAAGCCATCAGTTGGCGCAATTGAGCCACTCTTTGTTTCAGGCCGAATGCTTCCACTACTATGGTTGGAAAACAATGCGGGCATTTCCATTATGTCTTCTATGTGTGTGCGGTTATCCCACCGGAAGCTCCATGATGGAGAGTGTCTTACGTTCCTGAATGCTGACACTTCAATTGGAGTAACACATGGCTGAGGCCTCTCTTTTGCAGCTATACAGCAATTAGCTCCCATGTTTATTGAGAAAGAATTCAATATGCGTTAATCATCCAAATGCTGAGATCTTATCAGTGTGAAGCAAAATCTTGAGCAAAACGTAACATGATCATCCTTCCTAGCTGAGAGAGAAAGAGAAATAAGAGCAATAAGGATATTTTAACCAAGGAATGAAAAAGGCAGGGAAAAACTATCTAGTGTACTTTGAGCTACAATAGAAGCCTCCAGAGACAATTAGAGGTACAACGTCAAAAAGAAAATAAAGCCCAACGAAGCAACAAAAAAGAACACCAACCTAGTCTAGACAGAAATGTAAGGCTTGAAATAGTTAAACTTAGCAAACAACAAATTCCTATCTGGTATATGATACTTTCTTTATCCCCGTGGTCCTAGAAAAGCTGCATACACAGTGGCAACCACATACATATGTTGATATGACGACAGGGAAGAGAGGAAATTAACTTGAATAAAGAATAAAGAAATAAGACCTAATTTGGGGTCCACATATTTGATGGTTGGGTATGGCCAGATGAAATTCATTAGTCCAAGTATGAGAATAAACCGCAAACATCATGCATGACATAAATTTTCTTAGTACATGTCGCCCTCTTCAATTTTCCAGTCTACATATCAAGTATTCATGAAAACAGCAGCACGATCTCCATAGATAAGAAACCACTAATGCCATTTCTAAATACCCCACGAGCTGAACATCAGCATCCATAAAGCAACCACTTCACTTATTCACAATAAGAAAGCAAAAAGAAGTGGAAAAAGATGCTTGAGTATAATTGAAGGAACAAACTGGGGAAGCTGGCTAACCACATAGGGTGCAACTATGTGACGGAAGAAAGCCACAGTTAGGTAGACCAGAATCAGGACATTCCAAAACTAAAACACACTCAAAGGGCACTGATTCCTCCCACACAACACTCTAAGCATCTCATCTTAATGCCAGTGGACCGAATTGCAAATTATTTAACATCTCAGTCATGATATTGCCGTATCAGACTAAAGAAATACCCAAAAAAAACGCAGCATACTTATTTATCAGTCTGATTTTATATAATGTAATATTATGCACAATTATCAGTAAAACATATTTTTAGCTGACAAGAACATTAATACAGCTGATAATTTCGAACCAACAAACTAATACACCATTCAAAAGTAATGGTACATCCAGCAGGTAAAATTGGGGGAAAAGACTAGGGTACCCAAAAGACTAACATGCGAGATCGAGCTCAACATATATTTTCAAATTATGCATAGCATGGGGGAGCAAACGAAGCAGCAAATTTCGAGCAGCGAAACTCAAACCAGCACCCGATCAAAACCCCCCACACAGACCACAGTTCCCCCAGCTACCCCACCTACGCAAGCCACGGCCTCACCCGCACCCGCAATTCCCCCCGTTTCCCCCCACCAACCGCAGCGGAACCCACCCACCCAACCCCAACCCCAACCCCTCCACCCCCACACGAATTACCTTAGAACCACTCGGAGTCGGAGCACCGATCAGAGCGGCGCCCTCTCCCACCCACCCCCGGGGCCGAATCGCCAACGACTCCCACACCTCCGCCTCCGCCTCCGCCGCCGCCGCGGCGCCGGAACTGGGGGCGGTGGTCCGGATCTGGCAAAAGCTCAGCCGCCGCGGCCGCACCCCCAGCGAGCGCCGCCTCGCCGTCGCCGAGAGCTGAGATGGCTGGGCTGCCTAGGGTTTCCGGAGTCAAGCTCGGGGGGGAGGGGGTGCGATGCGATTGCGAGAGAAGAGGGAAGGAGAGGAGAGAGAGAGAGAGAGAGGGTGTGGGTATAAAAGCGGGTGAGAAAAGAAAAAAATAATAATATAAGTAGCACTACTACTCCCCTCGCTTCGCTTCGCTCCGCGGCGGAGGAAAAAAAAAAGGAGGAAAAGAAAAGAAAAGAAAATTGGTGCGGGTGGGTGGGTGGACACGCGGGGTGGGGTGGGGTCCGAGGCTTCCCGTCTCCCGGCTGACGCCGCGCGAGCCTGCTGGGCCACGTGCACACCCCCCCGCTGCGTCTGCGTGTGCCACTGGGGGGAGTCGGGGCCCACCTGCATTGACTCGCGTGGGGGAGCGAGCGCGTATGGGGGGATGTTGGTCGAGCCGTGGGCTTTGGGTTTGAGGCCCGTGGGCCACTGGCCCTCTCTTGGAGTGGACTCGTGGGCTTTGTGTTTGCGTATCGGCCCGTGTCTTCGTTGATGACAGGATGTCAGTCTATCAGTCGCTGAAATAATTGCGAGAACTACAACGTGTCGCATCATATAGTACGTTTGTTTTCTTATGGAACGGAAAAAGTATGTGAGCCCATGAGTTTAAATATATGATTTGAACCAGAATAAGCGATATTCATCTCAAAGAACCTAACTAACCGAGGTATTACGAGCACATGTGCTAAATATATGATTTAAAAACTGAATGGGTAGATTCTAATCACAAGGAAGCTAACTACCTAAGGTATGCTTCTATTGTAAAATTTTGAAGGTAGATAGTGTATTTTACTCTCATAATCAACTTGACTAATCCAAAAGAATTGAACATAAAACATTTTTCTTTGGTGTAAAGACTCTATCGGGTTCCTTTGGCTTTCTCCTAAAAGCTAGGTACTACCTTCATATTTTAATATATGACGCTGTTGACTTTTTACCTAACGTTTGACCATTCGTCTTATTCAAAATTTTATGTAATTATTATTTATTTTATTATGACTTGATTCGTCATCAAATATTTTTTAAGCATGACATAAATATTTTCATATTTGCAAAAAAAAATGAATAAAATGAATGGTCAAACGTTGGTCGAAAAGTCAATGGCGTCATACATTAAAATACGGAGGGAGTAATATATTTGCCTGTTGTTAAAAAAACATTTTTTTCCACGGAACAACACATTGGACGGCGCAAGTAATAAAAACCTAAAGCCAGCACTAAAGGTGGTTGATAGCTCGTCACTGGATCAGAGCTGCATGTCCTTTACAACAGTTGTGCATAGCAACCAAAGCACTGCAACTTTAATCTGAAATTTTTTGAGCTATTTTCCCAATATAGTAATGTTCTGCAGCAAGGGCTATTTGATTCCGCAGTTTACAAATTATGTACGTGCTTATACTAGAAATTATAAATGAGAAAGCTATGATAATGATAAAGCATTGTTGGATTGTGCATGTCAGTCCGCCCTGGGATCTTCTTGAAGACTACTCACATCTGCTCGGTTTATGACATCGCCTGGTGAAGTATGACCGAAATATTTCAACCACCGATGGCTACATGGTATAAGATTTTCTACTCTCCTAGATTTGTGATATCGCAATTGCATAAATGGATAACACAACGCTTACAATACAGTAGCTAGACAGTTGCATTGCATGCACATGTTCGATGATACTGCAAGATTCTTGCTTAATACTCGCCAAATGATTATCTTAAGAAAAATGACACGTAAAAATGAAGCTATTTCCCATGAGAAATAAATATGAAAAATCAACCAAAATTTGAATTTAAGTGGTAGAAAAATGGAAAGCTTCTCACCAGTTGATGGTGGATATAAGGCTATTCTTTCCACTGCCTTTTCCAAAATCCCTTTCTCCTTGTTGACCCACTCCTCAAAACTAATCTTGGTGGTTGAGAACCAATTAAAAAATGCCTTTTCAAAAATGGTCTATGAATCCTTCATGCTAGCTAGAACTTGTGTCAAGTCTGGGTTCTCTCAAACTTTTATGACGGTGCTTAGAGCTCCTATCTACTACTTTTGTCCTATTATAAGTGCAACCATGACTTTCCATGCATAACTTTAATCGTCCGTCTTATTTGAAATTTTTTTATAATTAATATTTTTGTTATTATGAGATGATAAAACATGAGTAGTACTTTATGCGTGACTTATGTTTTTAAATTTTTTTAAAAAAATTTTCAAATAAGACGAACGATGAAATTTGTGCATGGAAAATTATGGTTGCACTTAAAATGGGATGGAGGAAGTATATCAATATCTGTAATAACACTCTTGGACACCTTGTTCTTCTTAATCTTTGAATCCTGCTTACCATATAGATTTGTGAAATATTTCTCACCATGGGTGCGTATAGGACACGGAGGATCATATTTTTCACTTTCTACAGATATTCCATCCAAACAGCTTGCATGGTAGGAATGACCACAGAATAAAACAGCAACAATTGCCAGCTCATGAGCATTCCATGTAGATTGCTCCTTTAATTGCTTTGAACATAGCTTGCATACCTCCTCCTGGCCAGGGGCAAGAGAAGTGGAATGTGGAGCATTTGATCTTGTTCTATTAGTGGTAACATGGCCAAGGAGATCATTGTCAACCGACCACCTCTCTCTTTAAGTTGAAGCCATTGATTCAGAAAATCCTCTGAGATGACTCACCATGTGATCCTCCTGCAATGATATCTTTGCTGTAGACAGAAGGCATGGAGCTCAATGGCCTTCCTTCTTCCAAATAACTCTCATTGAATGACTTGAAAGAGAGGACTTTATTGTCCAAATTTTGCCTACATAGTTGATGACCTGGTGATCGATGTGCTTTCGTCGTTGAATTTTCATCGACGTTAAGAGAACGACTTCTAGAGGATGAAGGATCTGCACTTGTTAGTAGGGGTGGTGTTGAAGGAAGGGACTCTGACATCTTTATGCCTGAAGCAACGATTACAACACTTGGTGATTTGAGAGAACTCGCCTATGAAAGATAATGATTAGTGAAGGAAAGGAAATGAAGTTTAGAAGAAACAGTATTGATTTTACATAGCATTTCAAATATAGATGCGCTAATTTGGAAGATTTAACCCAAAAAAATGAATACTTTTTTTTTCCTGAAACAACCAAAAATGAACACTGCATACCTCAATGGTCGAAGTGCTTGATGTAGATTGAACTGCTGAAAACATGGAGAAGATATTAGTGGGAAAGTTGTTTGTCTCTTTAGGCTGTGTTCTTTGCTCAATGTTCCCAACCCCTCTCCCTCGTGTTCCACGCGCACGCTTTTCAAACTACTAAATGATGCGTTTTTTTAAAAAATTTATATATATACGAAAGTTGCTTAAAAAAATCACATTAATTCATTTTTTAAAAAAAATTAACTAATACTTAATTAATCACACGCTAATTGACCGATCCGTTTTACTTTAGTGAAGTAAGGATTCTAATATGCAACAGAAATACACAGGTTGCTACCCATGATAAACATGGAGAAGAGATATAAGTGGGAAAGTTGTTTTGTCTCTTTTGTGAAGTTATATGTGCACTTTAGTGCAAGGTACGTACACGAACTTTATGATTTTGCACACATCAAAACTAGGAAAAAAGAATGGTTGTCATATCAAGTTAAGAGAATTACTACAACAGACATAATGAACAAATTAAAAACGGTGCCACTCCATTATTAAACTGTGCAAAAATTATAGAGTATAAATAATCACAAATATACATAAAAGTTAATCTAATGAAAGATACACGCGAAGGTTAAGTGTATCTTGTAGCCATGTTAAGATAAGTATGTCACCTTAAGTTCGTGTGTTAAAATTCACGAGGTTCTGAACATAAGGACACCTTCATGTTAAAGTTAAAGTAATTCATCTCCAAAGGCGTGTCAACTACTTTACCTATATACACAAACCACTGAAATTAAGACAGATAAAAAAGATGCTTGCATATTATTTACGTGGGAAAATAGTCTAACTGAAGTGGGGTAAACTATGTGCAGGAAGGCATTTCTAGGTCAAGATATTCCTAAGTATCACTCAAAAGAGAACTTATTCCTCACGCACAACACATGAGCATCTCATTATTTTTGACCCAAATCATTTGGGTCCCGCCTTTTCAAATATCTCCTTTTTTTTCTTGACTGAAATGACATCTTAATGAAACGTAGACAACACGTCAACATAAAATACTATAGATCCATGTGCCATGTAGACGTAACATAGGACAAAACCACTTAGGGAGGTAAATTTATCTGGTTTTAGCAGTTGAGGGATGCTCCATATACGGATTTGTGGTTGAAGGACGTAAATTAAACTAGGCTTAATATTGAGGGGGGTGTAATATGAACTTTTTCCGCGGATGGTTCGTTCACGATACTTCGGCCGTTTTGGGAGCAAATTGGCCCATAAAAACCGAAATCTCTGCATGAGGTTCTAGTGAATATTTGACCGGATGGACCGATGGAGTCGTGGAGTATATGTACAGTTTATACTAGCTCATTTAAAATTGTTTTAAATTACAGCTGTGTATTTTTTTTATAATTTTTGTTTTTCTCTTAAAGTAAAAAGTAGCTGTTTTTCTCTAAATCGATAATTACTTTGTAGGGGTGCAATTGTGATGCCCAACAAGGTCGGGTTCTCACGCCCATCGAGCGCTTACACCTAGCTGGGGAGTGAGTACAGTCTTACCCTCTTCACACCACAATAATTAGCCGATCGATCGAATATCGAATAACGTCATTACGATCTGCTATGGTAATTTCTAGCCATCCAAAATGAGAGCAAAAGCAGTCCTTTTTTCAGCTTTACTACAATTAATAGTACAAAATAGATGTTGCGCCATGTGCAGAGGCGGAGCTAGAACGAAATGAAGGGGGCGCCACTTGTTTAATTTACTCTGCTTTATATCAAGTTTAAGCTAATGCGGGTGTCTAAATTTGTATCGAGGGGGTGCACATATGGTGAAAATAGATTAGGTATAACTACAAATTTTTCTTAACCGGGTTTCTAGGTACCCCTCAATACTCTACCTCCGGCCCTGCCATGTGAAGCCCCGCAAATAATTAGCGAATAAAGAAAAAAGAAGAGAAAAAGAAAAAAGAGAAAAGCAGAGCAGCAGCAGCAGCAAACAGCAATGCAGCATGCAGCCCAGCCCAGCCCAGCTAGCCGGCGGCCCAGCAGAACAGTAGCACCAGCAGCCCAGCAGCAGGCAGAGCAATAGGAATTTTTTTTTTATTTTTAATTTTTTTATTAAAAGTTTTACAAAAATAATTTTTCATTTTGAAAATTGACAGAAGTGGTCGCCTACCGCCCTCTGGGAGGGCGATTTTTAAAAATCGCCATCCCAGAGGGTGGCGAAAGTGACGTGGCAGACGGCCGTTCGCTCTCGGGTGACGGCCGTCAACGAAATTTGCAGGCGGCCCCCTTGCCGCCCTCCGCTAGGGCGATTTTGTACTGTGCGGGGGGCCGCCTGCAAATGGGCGGCGGGGGGCCTGGAATTTTGCAGGCGGCCCCCTTGCCGCCCTGGGGGAGGGCGATTTTATACTGTGCTTTATATTTTTGTATAAATATCAATAGTTATCAAATATTTTTATATTGAAAACTATACAAGATTAAAATCTCCAAGACTGGTAAAATACAATTTTATTATTTTTTAGGGCCTATTTGGAATGTTACCGTACAAATATTTTGTTAGTGCCAAAATATAAGCAAGTTTTGGCACTACCAAATTTTTGGTAAGGTAAAATTGCATTTGATCATATTTGGTTTGCTGCCAAAATGTAAAATTGTAGTGAAGAATGTTCTACATAATCTCAAATCTAGATTACGTATTACCAATGAATAGGCTTCAATCGAAATCAAACACAAGTACTATTCAAATTACCAAAATATTGGTAGGGCATGTTTTTGGTAGCAATCCAAATAGGCTCTTAGTCTTACGCATACAAAAAATCACCACCATAATTAAACATTGTAATGATAAGATAGATAAGAAGTGCCATCGATACACGGTACAAATTTGTCGATCCCGACGAATCAAGCATGCGGTAACCTATCGGCCCCTTCTAGGTCGGTCAGAATGCATTGCATTCTCGTGGTCCTTCAATCGTTGATACTCTACTTGTGTTATCTTCTGGCCATGATATGATGGAGTGACATTGTCGATCCATCGAGTAAATCCACCCATCCTTGGATTGCCCTGTAAAAATAGTAATGTTATTCAGTTTGGGTAGTAATTTTGTGCAAATCATAGCGGATTTTGTAAATGGTTAGACATACAACGAAATCGTTGTCTACATTGGGGCAGACAAAATATCTCCTTCGAAATGTTTGTTCAGCAAAGGATGTAGCCACCTGCCAGCGATCTCTGCACCCACACTTTGGACGCTCGGACCATTTAGGTAACCCTAATGGATTGTTCCTCCAGTCTAAGCTTGCAATTTCCACCCGACGTTCGTACTCCATCCAAGCATGAATGAACTGTATGGTCGGTTCAGGTTGCGTTATCGGCCCGCCACTTGAAGTAACTCTGACTGTGTCAATCCATTGTACGAATTGACATTTCCTTACATCCTCCTATGTACATCCATTTTGGGATAGTTAAGTTAATGATAGTACCGAGGAGTGATGAAAAGAATAGTTGTAATTACCACGAAATCATCGTCGACAATGTTTGGACACACGAAACACCTTTGTCCTCGAGTTCGGTGCCTTACGGACCTTATGACATGACAACGGTCACCACAACGACACTCCGGACGCTCACGCCACGTGGGGAGTCCTAGGGGATTTACGTGCCATTCTAAAGCCTCAGCAGCAATTCGACATTCATGCTCATCCTTCCGCCTTAGGTAGTCCGATCTTGTTTCACTACGTGGGTAAGCACGGGTTCCGTCGTTTTGTGGGTTCTCCATGTCTACCCACTCGATGAAGTTGCACATTGGACGATATGTCTGCGTAAGATGTTACAATTGTGTACGAAAAAGTTAGTTTTTTTATCCATTTGAACTTCGAATAGATGAAGCATACCTGATCAAAGTTCGCGCATTGGAAGAATCTCCTGCCCCGAAGAGGCCCAAGTACCGAAGATCCCGGCTGCAAATCCTGCTGGACAAGGACCATCAGTTTCATACAGGTATTTAATAGTATTAATAAAAAGTAAAGTACCGTGTGGGCGAGGGATCGACGCTCCGTGAGAGGAAGAGCTGGCGAACGCGCCCGAAGAGGTGGCGAACGCCCCTGCGGAGCTCGCGGAAGCGCCGGTCGTGCCTGCGAACGCGCTCGAAGGCAGACGAGGTCCTGCGATGAGGAAACGTGCCGTTAAAACATGGTGACATATTCGTGCAAAAGCTGAAACAAAAATGAACTAATCTCTGGGCTGAACTGTACCGTGCGAAACCGGTGCTGTAGGTCGCACTGCTCCGAAGCTAGGGGCGCTCGAAGGCAAACGAGGTCCTGCGAGGATGGAACATCAAGTTACAACGGGGTGATGTTTTCGTACAAAAACAGAAACAAAACTTAAGAAACCTCTGGGCTGAGCAGTACTGTGCGAAACAGGTACCGTAGGTCGAGGTCCTGCTCCGACGGTAGGCGCGCGAGGCCGTGGTTGTACCGGACCAGCTGGAGGTACGATGTCCACGGCGCTGCGACAGGAGAAGACGCGCATGACCGCACGCATCTTCTCCTGCATCCGGTCGAAGGTCACCCTCTGCTCAACGTCAGTCAAGTGCAAACCTCTGTTCAACCTCACTTGGACTGCGGTGATATCGGCACTGATATCCCGTGCGGCATCAGCCTATGCAAGATGGAAATAAAAAATTCAGTAGTTGTCCTATATTATGCAAGATAAATGAAATAATTGTAAGAACTAATACAAATTCGACGTACCCCCACGAAGTAGTCTCGGTCACGGTGCGTGGGATACGCGTCCGTCACAGCGGCAACGTGCGGCTCTGGGGCGTCTGGAGTGAAGGTCACACGCGCACGAGTGCGAGGAAGGTACCAGCGAAGGTAGTCACGGTAGTTCTCCTCCGTGTGTGGGAAGAGCTCGTTGATCACCTCCTCTGTAGCTAACACCCAGTCGTCAACGTACTGCTGTACACGTGGAGCCCAAAGTGCGCCTGCTAGCTGTCCCCGTCGAGTCAACCTGTGAAGAGAGGTAAATTATATGGCTCGATGAAGTAATTATCATAAAAATTTAGAAATGAACAATCCGAACTCACGAGTGGTCGGCAGGGAGGACGGTCGGCTGCACGTTGCCCGGAAACACCTGCCTAAGTCCGAACTGTCTCATCACACGCTGCGGGCAGTGAGGCTCAACGAAAATGTCGAACACCATCGGCAGGATGGTGAGCCAGTAAGCCTGGTCGCGTGTGCACAACGACGAAAGTCCTAGCGGTGCTCTTGCAGCGACGGCCTCTTCTGTGTACGGCTCCCAGATGACGTCGCTCGGCTGGAGACGGTCAAACTCGAACACGAAGTCCGGGTAACCTCGTCTCACCTGGACGTGAGCATAACGACGCTGCAATAAACATGATCGGAATTAGACATGTTATGTGAAGAAAAAAAAGAAGACGACTGATAAACTTATAACGCAGCGAAGTTGCACTAACCCCACGTCGACACCAGTAAGTCCCCATCGTGGGACCGTCCTCTGGCCACTGCGCGCTGCGACCAACCCCGTAGGGTGCGCTGTCCACCACTGGTCGACCTATGGCAAACCTCTCGGCTGCCCAAAGCTGAAGCAACATAGGGCAGCCAGCGATGATCGCTCCCGCGTCAGTCTTCGTGCACGCCTCACAGAGGGCACGGTACGTGGCTGCTAGCACGGCAGAACCCCAGCTCCACTGCGGCACGTCCTGTGGCTGAGCATCCACGATGGACCGTGCGTAGTGGACCAGCCGGAAGTCCACAGCGTGCCCGTGGGTGCTAGTGAACATCACCCACCCGAACAACCACAACAGGTACGCCTCAAGGGAGCGTCGGACCGAGTTATTATCAGCGTCAGGGTGCAGAAGGTCCGCCTACAATTAAGAATGAAATGTTAGTACAAAACACTCTGTTGATCGCAAATAAGCATGTATGATAATAACAACTTATTTACTTACAGTGAACTGGAGCAACCAAGCCTTGCTAGGCCCGACTGTAGAGTACGGAGGAAGGGTGTTGGCCGGTCCTAGGTGTGGAAGGCGCATCACCTGCTCGAAGCCAAACACTATGTTGTTATCGGCCATGGACGGACCAATTTTCTTGTATCGATCCCTAAAGTACGCTTGCGTGCCGTGAAGGATGAATTCAACAATAGCAACCAATGGAAGTACCCGAACTCCTCGCATTACCCAGTTGTACACCTCTGCCAAATTGGTTGTCATTATGCCATACCGAGATCCATCGGTGTCGAACAATAGAGACCACTTCTCCGTAGGCTCATTCTCAATCCACTGAGTGAAATTTCTGATAGACGACCCTGACCTCCTTCTCATTGTTGGTGGGTCATCATGTAATGCACCAAGAGGTATGGGAGGCTCGTCACCTTCAACTTGTGGTCTGCGAGATTGCTCATCTGTTTGCTTCGTTGTCAACTCATCCAACTTGTCCCACAACTCATTAAATTTCTTCTCTTGGTTCTTTGCACAGAGCCTCTTAAAGAGCTCCATAAGATGCTTGTTCTTGAATTGCTTGTAGAAATTTGCACCCATGTGACGCATGCACCACCGACTCCGAACATCAGGCCACTTAGCTGGAAGTCTCTTCTCATCCCAACCGTTCTGCAAGTAGTCAATAGCCCGCAACATACCCGCATGACGATCATGTATAAGGCAAACGTTGGGCCTCATACGCACCACTGCAATGTGCACTCTCTCTAGGAACCAGTACCAGCTTTCAGTGTTCTCACTCTCTACAAATGCAAAAGCCATAGGTACAACCTGGTTGTTCCCATCACACCCAATTGCTGTCAATATCTGACCTCGGTATTTACCTGTCATAAAAGTTCCATCTATGCATAGAACAGGTCGACAATGCACAAAAGCATTGATGCAAGCACCCAATGAGAAAAAGGCTCTTTGCAGCACACTCTTTGTTCGATCATCAACCGATGTAAATGTATGTAGGTCATAGTAAGTATTATTATTCCTCTGGGCAATGGTGGCTAACAAACGAGGCAAATTATCATAAGAAGCTTCAAATGTGCCATACCTCATCTCAATAATCTTTTGTTTGGCTCTGCAGGCCTTTACATAGCTTATGGTGTACTTGAATTTGTTCTCGATGTGCCTAATAATTGATTTTGGTTCAAAGCCAATGTTACCAACAACACTGCTGTACATCTCACTTGCCACAAAAGCTGAAGTGATGTTTCGGTGATACTTCTCCACCCCTTGTAAGTAGCACTTGTGCTCGGTCACAATGCTAACTTTCCAATAATCATTCCATTTACCCTTATATGCATGGACACGCCACGGACAATCTTCCTTCATGCATCTCACTTCATACACATAATTTGTTGACTTGACCACCCTAAACTCTCTCTGCAAGGAAACTGCCCAATGCTTCACCGCCTCCTTCATCTCATCCTTATGAGCATACCTTGCACCGTCAATTACCTCGTTCTCCTTATACTCCCAGGGTACATGATCACCCTCTAATATAACAAGTCCAGAAAAGTCCTCATTTGCCCAATCAGTGGCCATTACATCACCTTCCTCATCGGATGATGCGTCGTCGTCCGCTTCCTCATTATCCGAATCTTCCCTCTCCATTTCATCAACAATTATACCGACTCTCTCCCCCTCATCCGCCATGCCCATGGCCTGCTCCTCCCTTGGTTGATTTTCCTCATTTTGCATCGATGGTCCAACAACATCCCCTGCATTGATAGGACCCTCTACATCTTCGGTTTGCATTGAAACATTTATATCTTTCTCTTGTACCGACACAAATATAACGAGGGGCCATGACCGTTCAAAAGCCATTTCCACATACCGTCTCCAAGCAGCAGTGCTGTCCATCGGCATTAGTTCCCAAAAATAACCTTCTGTTGCACGACTCACTACAACTGATACTGACATTGTGTAGACTTCTTGGTCTATTCTAAATCCTCTCAACAACCAACTATAAATTGACTGAAATGTTCTCTCCGCAGGCCTATCGATGCCCTTAGATGTCATTACAAAATCTGACAGATCAACACCATCTGGACCAAATCTAATATTTCCTTCACCGTGAACTATCTGAAATGTGACCTTATTTGATATTGTGCCTGATGAAAACAATAACTGCGTTAACCTCGCATTTCTGTACTACGCCCTAAGTTACATTCTCTACAATATTGTTCTCCAAAATTCTAAAAGTAGGTTACATTCTCCAGATCAAACTAAACTACATCTTACAATTAACACTACTGTCTATGTCTCAATTCATACTATTATATTCTATGCTCTGGATCTACACATATGTGCTGTGTGCTACAGATATGCTAAAATATATGGAACTAAAACTAAAGCGCAACATATATACTCAAACATAACATATTAGTACAAATGCAAAAGATGTATGGGAGCAAACCTGTGATGAAGTGAGCGAACCAGCAGGGCTTCGCCGCTCCCCTTCTGCTGCCCTCCCCTCTCTCTCTTTTGTTTTTTTGGATTTTTAGTGAATATAATGAAATTTCAGAGAGGGGGGACTGGGCTTTATAGGGGGGAGGCAAAAATCGCCCTCCCCCAGGGCGGCAAGGGGGCCGCCTGCAAAATTCCATGCCCCCTCGCCGCCCATTTGCAGGCGGCCCCCCGCACAGTACAAAATCGCCCTAGCGGAGGGCGGCAAGGGGGCCGCCTGTAAATTTCGTTGACGGCCGTCGCCCGAGAGCGAACGGCCGTCTGCCACGTCATTTTCGCCGCCCTCTGGGATGGCGATTTTTAAAAATCGCCCTCCCAGAGAGCGGTAGGCGACTACTTCCGTCAATTTTCAAAATGGAAAATTATTTTTGTAAAACTTTTAATAAAAAAAATTAAAAATAAAAAAAATTCGAGCAATAGCAGGAGCAGCAGCCCTGCACAGTACCAGCGTGGTACTGTAGCATCGCGTTACTGTAGCAATTTAGTTCCTCACTAGTCAGCTAGAGCACACCAGCTTGTAAGGATAAAAGCGACGATGCAAAACGCAAGAGAGTTATAGATGCGGTCCAGCTGGATCCAATATCGTTTTTTTTGGGTCTGTGTGCTACACACCGCTTTAATTATAAATACATGTTGTAAATGTACATATGTCTTTTTGCCGACTTGGTATTTAAAAGATATGAGAGATTTTAGGGCTCTTAAGATGTACTTTTGTTTTTATGTATGAGGAGGTACCAAATTTACACTATATTTTTTTATCCCGATACATACCTCTTCCTTAAGGTCTGTAATATCACTTAAAAAGTAGTTAGTGTTTTACGAATACATGCACCCCTTTTACTTTGAAGGAGACTAGAAAACAATATACCGTTGCAACGGAATAGCTGACATCTACATGATATCATAGGTATCGGATTGGATACCTTCGATTCCAAACATGAAACCACGTTAATACCGTGCTAACATCATGACGATGTTAGCATTATACCGTAGGTATCGGATTTGTTATCTTCGGTACTAAACATATTACTCCGTAGGTACCAGATTTGGCATTTAGTTATCATGTGGACGTCAGCATGGTACCATAGGTACCAGATATGGTACCTCTAAGTACTGTGGACTTCAGCATGGTACCGTAGGTATGTACCGGAACTGGCATCTTATTATAAGTGTCAGATTTGGTACATCTCGTACCAGATATGATACCCCGTACGTACCAGATCTGGTGCTTAGGTACCATGATGATATCATCATGACACCAGTTATTCCATTGGAACGGTATTAGGTAATACCGTTTTGTAGTATTTCTATTTTACTTTCTACACACTAATTAAGTTCAGCCAAATCCAGCCAACAGCCAACGCCCAACAGTGCTGATCATAGTAACATATATCTCCTAATTCCAACTTCCGAATAATCCCAAAACAAATAGCATGCACACATGATACTGATGTACCTCATATATATATATATATATATATATATATATATATATATATATATATATATATATATATATATATATATATATATATATATATATATATATATATATATATATATATATATATATATATATATATATATATATATATAACATGTACGTACAACTAATGAGATACACATATGAATAATAACATTCCATGACAAACCATGAAGTTTATTCGACAAAACATATGTATATATATGGCCGGCCCAAAGTAGTATATTATATGTAGCAAACTAATTAACATATCGAAATATATCTCGATGAAGAGGCAATTTAATGACCACATATATATATGCAAGACATATATATTGATCACATATTTGCATGCATGGATTATGGATATGAGATGCATGCATGCAGCTATATATATATAGTTAGTTAGGTATTTCCTTGGCGTGAGGCTTAGCCATGGTTGGGGTAGGGTCGTAGGTCCCGTAGTCGTTCGTCTTCACCTGCCTCAGAATTCTCTCGTGGACCATCGCCAGCATTTCGTCGTCTTCCTGCCCTTGATGCATGGATTCATCATCAGACGTCTCCTGCATTAATTTCCATGCATACATGCATGCACGCACACATTGAATTAGCTATCAAATATAGATTAAGACATTAACAGGACAGTAATTTAATTAATTTTCTTATAACTCATATATATATTGATATTCTTCTTTCTATGTAAATATGATTACTATTAGTTAGGGTTATATCAATTTAATTTATATGTATGGTAATGCAAAAATGCATTTGTGTGCATATGAAAGCATGTATATTTTGTTTTCCTTGACAATGCCTGTACTCACTGAACATTAATCATCATGCCAATCATGGGCACATGCAATTTGCCTATATTACGTTCATACAGATTTCTACAGCAACACGTGGGATATTAATTACTAAGTAGTTAATTAATTAATTTAACAGTAGGAATCATTTTATCCCAAGTTTAACATGTATACCACTTTACAATAAATCATTTAAACATGGAAAATGGTAGGCCTTAAACTAAAAATTTGCATGATAGAGTGCATTGGAACATTATCTTAGAAAAAGTGCATTGGAACATTTTGCAAATAGTAGTACTACTCAGGTTGACACAACAATATATATAACTGGTTCACTTTAATTAAGTGAGCTATTTCAGGGTGTATATATGTACTCCTAAAGTTCGAATTAATATGACCCCTAACTAGATATATCTATGAACGAACGGTTCGACCTAATTAATCCACATAACATATTGTATAGCTCTAATACCCACGCACTTCTTGGTCTAATCACCTTGAGCGATCCACATGCAAGTTTCTTTGATATCAGGCCTTATATATACTACGAACCAATGCAAAATGTTTGCCTATCTTGTTAGTGACAAACATAGTCAGTAATAACATCTATATTGAGATTATATGCACTCATCATATCTATCGACAGCTAGGCTATATATATTTTTCCAATAGCTGCTGGTAACTAAATGCATGTAAGGTTAATTTCCATAACATCTCTTTTTGAAGAAGTAATTAATATAGGCCATCAAGGGGATGTAAAGCCCTGTACTGAATTCACCGTGTATATGGTTGTACTTAAAAATAAGACTAGTAGTGTATAGGCACTTTGGTTTGCCGGGACCCAGCAGTATGTTCTTTTTACTTGATGCTTTAGACACATCGGCATATAGTATAAGTTTCCAAATGCACATATTTTATAATTACTTTCTTTAATTATATTTTTTTTTCAAAATATAACTGGATGCATATGAAACTGTGTTTCCTTAATTTTCATAACAAATCTACTCATTTATCAATCATTTTCATATATCGAACTATAATACACTTGTATCCTCTAAGGATTTACGAATTCATGGTTTGACTGCACGCATTTTAGAATGAGAACAAAGGGAGTAGTATATATTATATACATTTGTGGGGGTATATTTGTATGTGAATATTACCCTATATGGAAGTAGACCTAGCTGTATGACAATTGACATGACAGCAAAGACTTGTTTTGAATGAGGTGTAGTTTCTAACTTGTAAAACAAAACTAATTGTCCTATCAGGATTAATCCATCGAACATGAATATAATGGTCAAACAAAACCTGTACGTTCTCTCGGTTGGAAAAATAATGCATATTGTACTTAGTCAACGTGTGCTGCATGTTCTATAGCCGTATGCATGCATATGCTTCTGAAATCAAGGTCAGATAGGTTCTGAAGGCACGTAAGAATCAAAGCCTTAATGGTATATTCAGCAAATTTTCCGGTCGCTTCAGTACAATGGAAGACTAACAGTATACAACTTTGTTTCTTTAGATAATAACAATAAAACTTTGTTAGATTTATAGATCATGCATCGTAATTTTGTTAGATATATTAATTAATAGAAATATAAAGTCATAGACATACCATTGATTGCACTTGATGCTTGTTGATCAACATCTTCCTCCCTCCTGCGTCAAAAAAACCCCAGAAAATCACTAAAAGAAACTGAAATCGGCAAACACGCAAAATTTTTTTTTGCAGTTTCTTCTTGCATATACTAACAATCAAAATAACATGAAAAGTAACAAGATCTGAACATATATTAACCTAGCTAGCCAGCTAGATGATCGGTGTTATATAGCTTCTGTTGAAGTAAAGGCTGGGTTATATATCCATTATCTTTAAAAAGAAAAAAAAAGCTAGATAGATGGTTAACCTGCTGCCATGGAGGTCAGGAGGAGCAAAGCGAAGACGACGACGACGAGGAGAAAGCTAGACCTCTTGACGGCTCCCATGGCGTGGCCACCAGAGAGCAAGGTCACCTAGGTTTCCTCCTCTTGAAGATCGAGAGATCTCAGGAGAAGGAGACGAAGCAGCAGATGTGGCTGGAGATGAGGAGTAGGGAGAGAGAGAGATGACTGTGCCTTTCCTTTCCTTGGTTTGGACACAAAGGAACCAACCTGCAGATGTGAGTTGTCTGCAGCAACAACAAAGAAGCAGAGCCAGAGAATTGCTGCAAATTGTTAGTACTATTATTTAATTCTTCTTCCAATATTCTCTTCTTTCTATCTCTCCTTCTCTTGTTCAGAGATGGAATGATATGAGATGAGATGATATGATATGCATGATGGGGATGTGTGAATCTCAGTAGTGGAGTCCCTGCTTGCCTAGTGCAGGTTTGCCTGGTGTTTATTTATTTTTAATTATCAAAAGCTAGGCAGGATTAAAGGGAATGGTCAGTGCTTTGAATTGGCCTATGGAATTCTTTTTTTTCTTCTTCAGAGCTGGCCCTGTCATCATTAGGCTTGCTGGTGTGGTGCAGCATGTTTAGCTTAATTAGCTAGCCCCATAAGCCAAAGCAACTAATACTGTGGCTTGTACGGCTACATGCATGCATGCAGGTATAGTAGTCCCCCCCATAATTGAATAGTTAATCTAAGCTGATATACTAATCTGCTGTCTAGCTTGGAGTGTAATCATGGCATGCTGTATTTTAGAAAAAAAAGGAAAATGCCCTGCAAGCAATGTAATTGTGGCTAGTGGTTGCTCATCACATCATATATTCTTGTCATATCATTCTTGTGTGTGCAGGTGGGTGCAAATTACAACAAGAGATTACGATTAATATAGTGAAATAAATCTGTTAGAAATTAAATAATTTTGTGTCTATGGTTGTAATATGGTTGGACAAGAGTGGCCATTGTTCAGAGATCTCTGTAAGGGTGTTTGATGGCCATATAGTACATGGGGCAGACATGCATGCAACATGGTGAGCATCAAAACTCAAAAGTTTACTTGACTGTTAGCTACCTTGAGGTAGAAACTATGATGAGCTATGAGGGGGGTTCGAAGTAAAGCCTGACTAATCACTTTTCAGGCATGCAAGGGCATGGAATTATGGTATCTCTAATTCAGTTACATTTTTTTTTCACAGCATACTTTTCCAGCTACTTTTAGTCATAGTTCAGCATAGTTTATTTTTGGAGTGCACACAATTATATGCAAATATGACAGTGTTAAGAAAAAAATATTCAGCTATAGCTAGTTAGGGGTCAACATTATGGGCAATGAAATAAAGTATTTAAAACAAAAAGACGACTTTACATAAATTAAAACAAGGTGATCAAAGGAGGGTGGCCGCCTTGTTAGTGGGGAACTGCTTTTCCAGCTTGGGAATATTGTGTTTCTCTAGCTAAGTTAGGAATAGTGTTGAAAGGACAATTGGAGCTAACACTAGTGGAGAATAAAGACACCATGCATCATGGCTGAACCTTTCCTTTTTGAAGATGATAAAAGTATATACTAGTAGTAGTCTGTCTAGGTTTAATACACACATCTCTATCCTATCTCTGATCGAACTGCAGATGATATGATGCAGATGCAGGCCAATTTGCTTTAAAGCTGAATGTTGCTAACTTCCTCTCTGAATCTCTGATCAGTATGATATTTCAGAAAGCTTGCAATTGCTGTCACAGTTCTATACTTTTGACCATACTTAATTACCATGAGGATTGCTCATGATAAGTATAAAATTAATGTTGGTAATTTGTTGTAATATAATGTTGGTACAGATGCATTTCATTTGCGCAAGTGCTTGCTTGAGAAATGGGGAAACCAATCTGGCTAGTCTCACACATATGGTGTATATGTTTATTCAATTGATTGGTACTAAGTACGATTCAGATGATGAAAGGATTTGAAATTCAGTCGACTTGTGGATGATGACCTGTCAGGTTTCAGATAAATTACATTTTTCAGTATGGTTCGTTATGGACAAACAGAATAATAATGTTGTCGTTCTTTGGACGGCAAGGTTACCCATGCGCGTTTTTATCTTGTTAATTTTCTTCTCTTTCTTGGTTGCCTCCAACGAAATAGTCATAGCAGAACTTCTGCAGATTGGATTAATTTGAATCGTCGGTGTGGCTGACCCCTCTCTGAATCCAAATTAAACGAGCAAATTAAGGAGAAACCTGACAGAAAAAATCCAAGTGTTTGTTCTGACGGTGGGAAGGCCATGATGGAGCTATACACTAGTGGTGGCCAGTGGGCACTAGTGCTTGGTACATATGTTGGGACAAGGTGTGCCTATACGCTACTACGAAAACAATTTTTGCAGGTGACCAAAACAAGTTTTCATAGATGGCCGGAAACTTAGGGACTGATTTAATATATGTATAAAAGAATTTAGGATGTGTTTTGGATAATGGGCTATAAAGGGTGGGATTAGGAAATGGAAATGAATGGAAGATTGGGATGAAATGAGATGAGATGAATGTATGACTAAGGTTAAAAGTTATACTTTGGAGGGTGGGATAACATTTCCCTAACCCATTTTCCAAACATACCCATAGGTGAGTGATAAGGTTGACATTGTTGCAATATGAATAGAAAAACAACGAAAAAGGACTATGGGTCGGAACAAATGTTAAATATTCATAGTGTTGTACATATATAGACAAACATATTTTTCCATATATCGCCATTACCAACATTGAATATGGAAAAAAGAACAAAAAAAAATGGTGGGGGGGGGGGGGGGCGGCAGACATATATATGAGCAAGCATGCACCAGAAAACATGTATAATCCAAATACTTCTACAACAAAACAACATCAGGAAAAACTTTCAGGAAAATTAAAGAAAGCAGTTTCAGGAACAAGAAAATGCATACAGTAATAACGGTGAGAAGAATAAATACATATGTATCGTCAGCTTGATCAGAACATCAGATCTTATTGATCTCCAGGCGGCGGCTGCTCAAGACGACATTAAGGCCTCTGACAGACACACTGAACTGCTCGATCTCGGCAAAATTTAGCAGTTATATATTAGAAGGATAATAAACTCGATCGATCAGACATGGTATATATATGGGCAGCACTAACATATATATCGCTGGGCATGCAGATAAGTACGCATATGGATCGTGAGAGCAAAAGTAGGGTTCGAAAACATTCGACATCATCGCAAAGAAAGGACGGCCACAGCAGCTGATCATAAACTGCACAAGAAACGGAGAGACGACGACACTTGTGCTGTTGTGCATGCACGCACTGTCGGACCATTTCCGCTAGGACGTGATTAATTTCATTTTTTTCCTTTTCTTTTTTTCATTTTTTTGCATATATAGAAGACACATCTGCGAGTTTGTCTCTAACGCACGATTAAGGAAACGAAGTCAGTGACAAATCTTCGACCCCCCTGAATTTATGTTAAAAGCAAATTTGTTATTTGTTTGTACGTACGTAATGTTGATGTGGGTGGATATCAACATTTTAATTAACTTTAGGCAGATAAAGTGATCCATTCACGACTCTCTGTAAGACTACTATCACTGTACATTTGGTGGAAAGTAGTGTTTGGTTGGGCAAATTACAACGTACCCATGTCATATTTAAATATAAATATATAACATCATTGATTTTTTAAGAAAAAAACTTTCACTAACTTTATTTAGTTAGTTAAATAAAGTGAAAAGAGTAGCACTAAATATGTTAATTAAAAAATACTTTTAGTGTGTCTTATATATTTGTTTATCTGTTTTCACAGATTTTTTTTTTAAAAAAATAGTGAAACGAATTAAGAAAAAGTTAATGGTGTAATATGTTTAAAACAATAGGTAGCAATGAATAGCATAGCGCACGCCAAATTTCAAACTATTCTATGGAAATAAACAATTCAACCCAGACACCCATAGCCAATCAACGTAGAAATGTAGAATCACTGCGTTCGTAAAAAAAAGTATGCGGCACAAGAGATGTGATTTCGTCAAGAAAAAAAAAGACATTTCACATGGCTTATTTAGTCCTTTGTATAATTAGTGCTTGGTAAGTAAGGTTGGACCTAGTAAAAATAGGTCTTTGTTATCAAAACTTTCACAATATATATGAGTTAATAATAAGGTAGGTCCCATGAACATAAAAGATTTAACAGTGTTCAATGGAGACAGAAATTCGGAGAGAATCAACACATAGATGAGAAAAATAATGTTTTTTAATTTCTTACTATCAGGTTACAGTGTTATTGCCGGGTAGCAGTTGTTTATTACTTCCACGATGTTTACTACTCCCTCTTTTTTATATTACAAGTCATTTTGACTTTTTCCCTAGTTTATAGAAAAATTTGTAATATTTTTAACACAAAACAAACATATTATCAAAATATATTAAATGTTAGTTTTAATGAAACTAATTTTGTGTTGTAAATATTATTATTTTTCTATATATTTAGTTAAATAGAAAAAAAAATCAAAATGTCTTATAATGTGAAACATATGAAGTACCTAATGTAAGGGTTGCATTTGTTGTTACTACCTTGTTTTGGAGCACAATGCGGATGCTCACAAGAATTTTCTTTTTATATAATGGAACAAAATCCTAGCCTTTGCTCAAGGAGCTACAACCAATTATTACACAAATTCACATAAACTAGCACATAAAAACAAGCCTTAAAAAAACACACCAGCAAGGCTAAAGAAAACACAAGCTAATAAATATCTACACAAAACAAAGACCTATTGATTATTGAATCCTATTAGTGAATTTTCAACCAAAGTTGGCAAAAAGCTACATAACCGTTGTCGCAAGTAGTCAAAATGCATATTTTATTAGCTTGCTGTCCTCATCACACCTTTATAGTTGAGCCCAAGATAGGAGCCAGTACATTGCCCTGAAAAGGACCTGCATATAAGATACAGACGGAGATTTGTCAAAACCATATTATTTCTACTCAACCATAGAGCCCTATATATAGCGGATGCTCCTACAAGAATGAGTTTTTTTTTCCTTTATCATTACCCACAAGCCAATTCCCAAAGATATGAGAAATATTGTGTGGAGAATATAAACCAAAAGAAATTTGTAAAGCTCTCCATAGAAACTTTGCATAATGGTATTCCAAAAATAAATATTGAATAGTCTCATCTTTTATTAAAAAACAGCATCTCAAACTACTATTCCAATTTCTCCTAGCCAAATTATCTTTTGTTAAAACAACCCCTTCAAGTAAGTACCACATAAAAACTTTAATCTTGAGAGACATATTAAGTTTTCAAATGTTCTTATTCCTCTCAATGTAACCATTGTTAATTAAAGCTGATACATAGAACGAACATAGAATTGACCATTTTGATGAAGATTCCATCGGAATATATCACTTTCCTTTGTCAAATGGATATGCACAATTGAAGCACACAAATTATGCCAATTAATCAGATTCTGACCTACTAAAACTCTCGTAAAAGAAACATTTAGTGGAACAGTACTCATGACATATGCAATCGAAAAGTTTCTCTTTCTAACTATTGAATACAAAGACGGATACCTATCCTTAAAGGAATAATATACTAGCCATTTATCCTCCCAAAATCTGACTTGCTCACCATTATTAATAGTCCAGGAACCCAGATTTAAGAAAGTATTCTTAACTTTTATGAGGCCTGACAAAAAAAGAAAATCCCATGTTTCTTCTGAACTTGATTTATTGTTTGATTATTAAGGTATTTTCTTTTTAATAAGTCTTGTCAAACGCCTAGCTCATTTATCAATTTAGACAACCATTTACTCAATAAACATTGGTTTTGGATTTCTAAATTCTGAATTCCAAGTCCACCCTGATCTTTCAGTTGACAAATAATATCCCATATTTCAAGTCTATACTTTTTTTAATGATCACCGTCTTGTTAAAAGAAACAAGATCTATAATAATAATCAATTTTTTTAAAGAACTCTTTTTGGATCTCAAGAAAAATATGATTTCTCCAAGTATAGGCTAGTAAACTTGATCTAGAATAAAGCCTCAACCATGTTGTCCGAGTTTACACCACCTTTAACTAGCAAAAGGCGGTTAAAATACAACGATATTGGAAGGCGGTTGGTGTAGTGGATTGATGAGGAGACATCGTTTTGGATAGTGGAGGAGTGACATGGCGGAGGATCGATGTACTTCTAACAGACATACGTACATACGAACGTGGGTGGTAGAGGACGTCGGCCGACGGCCGTGGAATATTGGAACGGTGGAAGCATCATATACGATCGATGGCTTCCAGGTTGGTTGGTTGGTGAGGTCGCATCGCAACGCAACGCAACGATCGCCTGGGCCAGCGCTGGCGTGATCATCGAACACCGGCCTCGTCGTCGGGTCGATCGGTTGGAACGTACGGTCCTTGAAGAAGCAGACGATCGATGGGGGATGGCGTACGGAGACCGTCGTCTTCCTCCTCGCTCCGTTCGCAGCGCCGAGGACGGGACAGCCTGTGTCCTTTGCGGCGGCGGCGGCGAGTCGGCGATGGCGTCCAGTCCAGCTTGCGCCCCTGAGGGCTGAGGCCCCGATCGACCTCAGCCTGTGCGCCATGGCGAGGGGGCGGGGCGCGAATTGCTAGCTGGGCCGCCACTCCCACACACCCCGAGACGCTGCGACGTCGGCGTCACGGGCGACATTCTTGATCCTGTGGACGGACGGAGCCAGTCGACGCCGGCGCGCGACGCGGATGGTGGCGAACTCAGGCCCAATGGGCCTGAAGAGCACGCCCCAGGAGCCGAGGTTGGGCCCAGCAGCTGCCTCACGATGCTCGAGGCTAGCCCCCCTCAGCCATCGCTCGCTCGCTCTCGTCAATTTCTCGTGGATCACCAAATACTAATACACAAATAGAAAATTATGTTTATCGACTTAGCATTTGATTTGACACCATTATATTTGCTTAATGACCCGAAGACAAGTTACTGATGACATTATATAGCATCTGTTAACACTTGACAGGATAGTACAACGGAAATAAACAAAAGAAAAGAAACAAGTGCACATTTTTTCCTTTTTTGCTGTAAACAAAAGAAAAGAAACATGTGCACATTTTCCTGCTTTGCTTGCGTTACATGATAAGACCAAAATATTATTACCTCCGATTTGCCTGATCAGGCATAAATTATGAAAAATAAAAAAAGAAGAGGGTACTTTTAGATGTCACAGATACAAAGAACCCTCAGGTAACCACAGCATGAAACTAAATATATCCTCTCTCATCAGCACACGACATATTGTTCGTGCAGAACGGGCATTGCATAAAAAAAATTTTACCCTCATTGAGTGATATGCAAGCCTAAGAGCAATAGTAATAGTAAGTTAGTAACAGTACTAAATGCAATGCAGAAATGGAGAGCTAGCTCAACCAGGAAGATATGATGCACGCTAACAACGCTAATCACCAGCTTATACCACCCCCCACGAACAATATACTGCTTATTATTCCTCGACAAGAAAAGTCCCAAACAAATCAATCCTCACCACTGAATTCAGAAAAAAAAGAAAGAAAGAAAAAGGAGAAATAACATTATTATCCCCACCAATACTGCGTGATCTGCACAGCCACACACCACATAACAAACCTAGAGGAGGCATAACAGCAGTAACGGCCATGGTCGAGCACCTCAAAGCTAAATCATCTCTGACTGGACTCCACTGTGCGCACGTTCGCGCCCGTCATCCCTTCCAGCCTGTCCTTCATTATATCTACAAAGTGGCCAACCATTTCATGGAATTGCTTCAACCCGGAGAGTGGCAAGATTATCGACGAACGATCAGCTCCAGCAACCTGCAGTTTGACAGGTCGTAAGAACAAAGCCCTTGCGTTCTTACAGGTTTGAGATAGCACGAAGTTACGGACAAATAGTAGGATACCTCAGAAATCCTCAGGTAATGACCCCTGTTGTTGCTTCCAAGGTCAAAGAAGAACCTCTTTTGATCTGCCCTTATGACCTTAGACATGCCCATGCCACTAATTTCTTCCTGAGGAGGCAAATCAACCAGGCGTTCAACATCTACCTCTGGTCCAGAAGCAGATTGACTTCCATGTCCAGCTATAAATCCAGCACCAACATCATCAGAAAGTCCAGGAAGGCGCTCTGGAGGTTCCAAGTGTTGCTGCCAAATACAATGGCAAGAATTTAATGATGATGTCATCTGAGACTTCATGAATATGTCAAAAAAAGGTATAGTTTCTTGTACCTGATTAGGATGGTTTGGTAGAACATAAAGTCGGGAAGCCTCATTGTTTATTTCCAACAATACATTCCTGAATGCTTCCCAACCTTCTTCACCAGAACTACCAGCCGGAACAATGATTGTACTACGGTTTCTGTTGACAGATGCCTCTGATACCTGAAGAAAAAAGTTGGATGATAAAATATAAATAGTTATGTCAAGACTGATCAAAGTATGTGTAGTTTTCTGAAATTATTCTTAATTAAAATTCGCCTAGGTGACCCTTGACCATTGAATGTAGCAACCAACTTACCAACAGCACTTAGCATATACGTATTAATTTAGCACGCGATGCTTAATTGGGAATTGTTTAATCACAGCCATGACAGGTTTTTAATGCATGGAGTTTGATATATAAATAAAGAGTACATGGAAATTAATTGTGGATAAAGAAAGAAGAAACAAATTACAAAAACTAATGTCGTTTCCAACTACATTACAATAATTTTAATCTGGAGACTATAATATTTGCTCCTACAGAGTATCTCAACATGATATTTGCTTCCACATGATAACTTCCCAAACACAAAATGAGTAAGAGACCTACAATACATTTTATTGCACAACAATACAATCTGTCGGTTTAGGGCTACTTTCTGGAGGCAATGCATTATATACACACATAATCTTCTAATTAAGAGTTCATCCATGTAAAATGTTTAGATTTTTAAATCAGAAACAATTCAGATTGAGATTTCAAGACCCATGATGGCATGATATTTATGTGCAAATTATTTTCCCCTTTTTTCTGCGAAGATAATATCCTTTTTTCCTACTGATTGCACCCTTTGGAGTCATTTATCTGATTTCATATTTTTAGTCCAATTTTACATTATTAGACCATAAAAAGGATACATTCAGTTCCTCAAATATATTGCTCAAATTAGCCATCATGATTAAGACTATAACTGACAATACAGGAATTTGAAAATTTCCATACAAGGAAAAACATCATCTTGAGTAACTAGAAACAAATCGGCAACCTAATCATGCAATTCACATACAACATAGAGTTGCTGTAATATATTCAGATTAAACAGTCAAACCAACAGAATAGCACGTAGCTCAGTTGGCAAAGAGCTGATGAGCGATCCTGCCAACCTGTGTTCGAGCCCTGCTTGGCGCAGGTGCCCACCACCTCCTCAAAATTAATTTCCAGGAAGGAATTTGTTGCTTCTTTCTTAACCCTTGGTACGAACACAGTCAAAGCAATATGAACATTGATCAATCATGTTTTTATTTCTCCCACTTTTGAACCACAAGTGCCAACCTGGATAATTATAATGACTAGTTCAACACTCTAAAGATGTCAACGTCATATGAAAGCCATAGCTCATTAATTACAGGACACTGACTGTCATCAACAAAAGATCAGGCGATCAATGAAATTTGAAAAGTGTTAAATGCAGAATGTTCAAGGGAATGCAACTGCAGTTTGTCAACATAACCACAAAAACAAAAACTAATCTGCAGCTGCTTGCATTTCTATCTAGTCCAGACCAATTATATATACTACTATCTCCTGTCAAAAAGTACTTGACTTTTGACTTTTCTCGCAGTTTTCAAGGTGTGAATTTAACCACAATTTTATATAAAAAAAACAATGTTTTGAAAAGCAGTAAGCAGTTTCGTGCGGTTACCCCACCTTATAGCACTTATGCAGCATAACCAGCCGCTTATGCAGTATAATCAGCTGCTTATGCGGATGAAGTGGTACAAGGTTAGAGTACCTGTTCCTTGTAAGCAGTCTTGTAGACATTTTTTTCAAAAACATTGTACAAAACGTTTATACAGTCTAATAGTTTTATGTGATTATCATTATGAATATAACATTTTAATGTTTTTTTCCAAATAAATATTTTAAAAGCCATTGATAGTCAAAGCTTTAAAAGTTTGACCAAATCTTGTCCAAAATGTCAAGTTTTGCTGGCCTAGCAAAGAAATGTCATTTTTTTTATGACTGGAGTGGAGGGAGTAGTCATTAGTGAGGACATGAACTATTTATGACCAGAGGGAGTAGTCATTAATGGAAAAGAGCAAAACCCATAACACCATATTCGCAATTATTACTACCAAGCAAAAATTGGTTCTTTTAAAGAACAGAATCCTCTACACGATGGAATGATGACATGACAAGCAAGCATGATATGCTATTTTCACCCAGTTGGCACTAGCTTCATCAGTGGCTGGCGGTAACAACCAGATAAAAGTGAGACTGCCAGATCAGGGAAAACAGAACTCTGAGCAAGACAGAATTACTAAAGTGGAAAGTCCCATTTTGGTTCTCCATCTTCGCACTCTGTTCCTCCCTAAAAAAACCTTATTCAAAACCCCAAGCACCTCCCAAGGTGACACTACCATGTGGGTCTAGCCATCTAGGCTCCGCATATCAATGACAGAGAAAATCGAGAGGCTTGTACCAATTCTTACTGAGCGTGCCTTTTTAGGACATTGAAACAGAGGACCCTTTTCTGATCATACAAAAAAGCTGGAGCCAAACTTTTCCCTTGCTAAATTCACACGCCTAATTTCCTATTCTAGGTAGTCAGTTCCACTTCTCAACCTCGCAACACAAATTCGGCAATTTTTTCCTCATTAAACGCAAACAAATTCAGGAATTTCACTGGTATAAAAACACACAAGAGACAATGTTCCGTCAGTCACCTACCTTGAGGAAGCGGCCTCTCTTGTTCTCCCCAATATCGAAGTAGAACACCTGCGCGCGAGCGTGCCGCGACCAAAATCAGCAAACATAGACAGCGCCAAAAAAAAAAAGAAAGAAAAAATCAGCGGGCGGCGGAATCAATCGCGACCTTGGTGTCGAGGCGGAGCTCCTTGCTGAAGGCGTCGCGCTCGTCGGTGCGGATGTAGTAGTCGAAGAGGTCGAGGAACCAGGCGACGCCGGCGACGGGGACGATGATGGTGGAGCGCGTGGAGGACGTCTTCTCGGAGATCTTCAGGTACCTCCCCCTCGGGTTCTCCTTCAGATCGAAGTAGAACAGCTTGTGCTCGAACTGCAGCGTCTTGCTGACGAGCTCCACGTCGCCCCCAACGCCGCCTCCCCCTCCTCCTCCTCCCCCTCCCGCGACACCGGGCCCCGCCATGACGCCCCCGCCTCCTCCTCCTCCCCCGCCGCCGTCCATCGCCGCCGCCGCCGCCGCGAACTAGGGTTTTGAGCTAGGGTTTGGGTTTAAACTCGCTCTCAAACTCGAGTCGTCGAGTCGAGGAGAGGTGGGGATGTGAGGTTGGGAATTGGGATTAGATCTCGCGAGGTGGAGAGGGGGTGTGGGGGTTTACCCTTTTGGGGATTCCTCCACGTCACTGACGGGTGGGGCCGGGGTCAGGTGGGGCCCGGGGTTCGGTGGGCGGGGGTAGGGAATCGGTGGGCGGGGGGAAGGGGGGGTGCTGACCGTGTGCGGGGGGTGGTGGCGTGGCGGGATGTGATTGGTCGGGCGAAGGACGCTGATATGACCGGAAAGGGTAAGGTTTTTGTACTGGTACGTGTGCTGCTACAGTTGCGGTTTGGGGGTAGAAATTGTTTGGACAATGACAATCGTGCTATTACTGGAGTATAGTCCCTTTGTAAATTTCAGTTTACGTAGGATACGAGTAAATGGTTTGGACAATAACTGTCGTGTTGTTACCAAGCATACTCCCTTAGCAAATTATAATTTGTGTAGACTAGAAGTAAATGATTTGAACAATAAATGTTGTGTCGTTATTGAGGTACTCCCTCCGTTTCATAATATAAGGGATTTTGAAGGGATATGAGTATACGACACATCCTATGACAACGAATCTAGATAAACTCCTAACCAGATTCGTCGTCTTAGAATATGTCACATCCCTCCAAAATTCCTTATATTATGGGACGGGGGGAGTATACTCTTCCGTCCCCCAAGAAATAAACCTAAGAAATAGATTTTTTTAACGACTCGCACCAGACAGTGCGAAATTCATATTGATAAGTAGGAAAAAAATTATAAGATTACAACACTGGGAGGTCGTAATTAGGAAAACAAAGAAAATTATACCACCACCCACGCACCAACAGCACCAACACACAGACCCTGGAGAAGGCTAGCACCGAACCGGCCGCCACTAAGCCAACAAAGGATGTACAACCGAGATTGTCCAAAAC
Source organism: Oryza sativa Japonica Group (assembly GCF_034140825.1). Taxonomy (NCBI): domain Eukaryota; kingdom Viridiplantae; phylum Streptophyta; class Magnoliopsida; order Poales; family Poaceae; genus Oryza; species Oryza sativa. Next base: position 8,770,677 of record NC_089035.1, on the reverse strand, counting down.
TCAACCCTAACAACTAACACAGAAGCCTACTCTATCCATGTCTTTGGGATTGAGTGGGAGAGGGTGAGAGAGAAGAATGGAACCGCTCTCCCCCCTAGGCCCTCCAACATGGCCAACTTGCATAAGCTAAGGCGCCGATATAAGAGAACAGGAATCTAGAGCAAGCTTGCAACGATTGTTTGGGAGGTTTCGACAAGGGAGCTGCTTAGACGATGTCTCTAGGGAGATAACGACAAAAGCACCGCTGCCGCCGTCCGTCAAGGTCTTCAAAGAGAACAGTGACTAGGTTTTCACCCGGTAGCCCCACAAGAGAGGATGGGATAGCACGACAACACCCTCAAGAGGAAGTGACGCTCTGAACGCAATCGTTGCCAGCTCGACCAAGGCCGGACTAGGTTTTCACCCACCGTCTGCCGCTTGCCAATCCATCGCTGACACATCAATGCTCCACTGTTGTCTAACCTCCGCGGACATGTGGGCACCGCTGCACCGACGCCCCACGCCGGCTATCCTCCGCGTGCCGCCACCCTCGTCGCGTCGTGCCGACCTTCGCTACTGACCGCACCTCGCACCGCGCCGACCTTTGCTGCCGGCCGCGCCTCCTCGCCTTTGTCGGCCGCACATCCCACCCGACTGCAGCTCCCGCCGTCGTTGTCGCGAGCTCTGCCGCTGCCGCTGGGGCCAACTATGCGCAGCACCTCTTCGCGTCGGCCGCGCCACCCAGTCACAGTTGTGCCTCCCGTCGACCAGCCACCGCCGCCACGAGGTCCGCCACGAGGTCCGCCACGGCCACCTCCTCCACTAGCCACCTCGCACCTTCGCTGGCCGATGCCGACACGCCTCCTCGCGTGCGCCTCCATTGGCCATCGGTCCTCTTTGCCCGCCAGCCGCAGCCTTCGGCCCGTCGCGCCTCCCGCCTCCACCGGGCTGCCGTTGCAGCGAGCACCGCCGCTGTCGGGGTCGGGGTCGACCATTCCTAGCCATCGGCCACCAGGGGTGGGGGGGGGGCGCAGATCCACTCCCTAGGGGGAGCGGATCCATCGCCCCGCCCCGTCGACCGCCACGGCCACCGCCTCTCGACCGGCGCACGCCGCTTCGCCTCCCACACCAAGGAGGAGCTCCACCGTCGGCTTGCTCTCCCCGTCGCCGCCTTCTCGGCCGGCTGCGCGGTTTTCGGCGATGAGCTCCAGCGGTGGCTAGGCGGCTAGTGGGGAGGGAAGGTGGCGGCACGAGCAGCTAGGGTTTTGCCCCCCGAGCCGCTTGCGTGAGAGCGGCACGAGGACGAGTTTGGTTGTTATCCTCCCTAAGACTGGATATGAGATATTATAATACAATGAATTTAGATAGGAGCCTATCCAAATACGTTGTACTATGATATATCACATCCAGTCTTAAGTTTGTTTTTTGTGGGACGGAGAGAGTACTCCCTTAGCAAATTCTAGCTTGTGTAAAGTATGAGTAAATGGTTTGGATAATGATTGCCGTACCGTTACTAGAGTATACTCCCTTAGCAATTTCTTATTATTCCATTGTCATAATAAACCTTATTATTAGTTATTAATAAAGTGAAAGATCGGCAATGTCAAAAATGTCAAATTTTAATAATGTCAAAAATGTAAATGTAGTGTTTGGTTTGATTTCTTACCAATTGCTGGTGTGTTTTGTTAGTGGAAGATTCCGAAATTACCAAATTTTGGTAGAGTTTGGTAAGATCACAATGGTAAAATCTTGTTTAATTTGTTAACGTACTAAAATTTGATAATGCCAAAAATCGATAAGGTTTGTTTTGGCATTGAAGTGAACAAGCTCTCAATATAGTATATAAAATATATTCTCCTGTTCTAAAATATAGTAAATTTCTAAAACATTCTAAATTTAGCCTAAAACGTAGTAGTAACAGCTTCGCTACATATTTTCTTATCTCAACGAGTATAGATTCTTTAGAGCAAGTTTAATATCATCTACTCATCATCACAAAGTTCGTGTGTTTCATTCCACTCCAAGCTCCTGAGAGTACTAGATTTGCGCGAAAGCCAAATTACGGAGCTCCCTCAATCGGTTGGTAAAAATGAAACATTTGATATTTCTACAAACGCTAAGGGTACAATTGTATAAAGAAAACATATCCTATCCACACAAGCCTTCGCATACACATACCGTGCACACCAACTAACAAATATCAAAAAAATATAGAAAATTTTTATATATATACTTTGGTAGTATTATATTTATATGTAAAGTTTTACCTTCAAATTCATTATACATATGAAGAAAAAAACAAAATTATGATAGATTTATACTCTTAAAACTATCAGAATTTTTATACTTTTTACAGCTAAAATATAATAAATTTGAGGATAAGACTTTATATATAAGTGAAATATATGAAAAGTAAATATATAAATTTTTTTTCTATTTTTTTATATTTATTAGTTGGCGTGTATACGAAAAGCTTAAAACTATCAGAATTTTTATACTTTTTACAGCTAAAATATAATAAATTTGAGGATAAGACTTTATATATAAGTGAAATATATGAAAAGTAAATATATAATTTTTTTTTCTATTTTTTTTATATTTATTAGTTGGCGTGTATACGAAAAGCTTGTATGTATAGAGTATGTTCCCCTTAATAAAATGTGAAATGGTTGAAAGTCCGCCATTCGCTTGTAGGGCTGGAAATCGACCAGAGACGAGGCTGTGTATCACAACCCAGGCACAAAAAAAAAATCATGTCTGACTAAGCTCCAGGCTGTGTTAGGCGGTAAGGGATGGGGACTAATTCCTCCCAAACGAAAAACGGAGCGGTCCATTAGCGCATGATTAATTAAGTATTAGATTTTTTTTTTGAAAAATCGATCAATATGTTTTTTAAGCAACTTTTGTATAGATTTTTTTTTTCAAAAAACATACCATTTAACCGTTTGAAAAGCGTGCGTGTGGAAAAAGAATTATGTGGGTCGCAACTTTAGGTGCCGAAGGCAGACTTAGTGCCTGAATTTTGTACACAACTTGTCCATTCTCTCAAGGCGGCCGAACTGTAAAAATGTGCTTCATTTTTATACGTCAGCTGCACTCCAGTTACATTGTTAAGGGTCAAGTGATGGCCAGTTACATACTTACATATTGTCAATTGTGCACTCATTGAACCACCACAAAAAAAAATTGCACACTAATTACATTTCCAATCTTTCCCTGCATATTTTTTTACTATAGTTCTCACTCCTACAGAGCTACAGACACTGACAATCAACTCCTGTCTATATAGACATAAAAATTAGAATAAAATATCTGTTCATTGACTATAATCTCCGACTCACTAGATAAACCATTCAAGGACAATGCATGATGGGAACAAATTGAGTAGAGGATAACTTCAGCATAATCAGATGAACTTGCAACTCACCAGGACTTTTTTTTTGTTTAATTGATCAACAGAAGTTGCATAGTTATCTGTCACGAGATTACGATGTTTGGGATATGACAGATCTTGAACCAATCCTTGCCTGTATCTTTCCTGCAGTTTTCGTTCAACTCAGAGCTACAGGCAGTGACAGTTAACTCCTCCAGAGCAGTCAAATGTTGCAAACCTTTTGGGATCGAGACCAACTTTGGGCAGCAACTTATTTGAAGAGATTCAAGTGCTACAAGATCACCAATCCATTCTGGAAGCGCGTCCAATTCAGTGCAATTGCTGATCTTCAGCTTTCGCAGAGTGGTAAGGTACCTGATGGGTTCTGCAAGAACACGTAGCATTTCGCAGTATTCGATGGTTAGTTCCTCAAGTTTTGGCCTGTGCTGCAACAATTTCCACTCACTGGATGATACATCGGACTTTCTGATCCACAATCTCCTCAGAAGTGATGCGGATGTGGAAGATGATGATCCAAACATCTTCCTGACTGACAATATCTCGCTGCTGTCGGAGATTGACAAATCTGTTATAGCATCTGGAAGGCATGGTTTCGGCCTGAGCTTTGGGCATCCTGTTGCGGTTACAGTTTTAAGAACAGGAAACATGGATCCTTCTGGCTGAGTAGCTCTGTCATCTGTCGCTGCTGAAGTTGGCCAGGTCTCTAGGTTAGGCATGTCTTCAAAATGGAGTTCCTTCAGTGACTGGTACAGCACACATTTCTGTCTTTTCACAAGAATTTCAGAGCTCATGCTATGGACACCGGCCATGTATCGGAGATGAAGCGATTGGAGATAAGGGATGTGTCTGAGGGGTGGTAGGCAGCTACAGTTAGGAATGTTGCTTAAATCTAATGAGACAAGATTTGGGAGCCATGATTCCATGCTCTTCATCATCCAACTGGGAAATCTAGTGCCCATGTAACCATCTATTTCAAGGACCTCAAGATTTTCGGGTGGCACAAGAACTTCAAGAAATGTTTCAACATTTTCAAAATCATCCGCAGAACAAGGAATGGTCCACAACAAGGTCAACTTGCTTAGTTTTTTCTTATTTCTCCAGTTTGCTCTTTTGGCAGCAGTTGTCAGATCCATCTTGTGTGACCAACATTCAATCCTGAGCTCACCAGTTAGATTGTTTAGATCTTTCAGCTCCGTGATACTGCTATGCTTGTCACCTATCATGAGTAAGGACAATGTTTCAAGTTTAGTCCATCGCCCAAATCCATTAGGTAGTTGTTTTAAAGATCGACATTGGTCATTTCTTAAATGTTTCAGATTGGTGATCCTTGTCATGCCATCAGGTAACTTAGCTAGGTTTTCACAGCCAACAAAGTTCAAACTCTCTAACATCATGAGGTTGGTTATAGACTCAGGCAGCTTACGTAGACTCCAGCACTGGAACAAGATCAGGGTCTTCAAACTATGAAGATTGCCAATTGATTCAGGCAATTCCTCTAGACTAAGATTCCATGAGAGATCTAAAGTCTGCAAGTTTGGGAGATGACTAGTTGATACAGGCAATGCCAAACTGCTTGCATGGTGTGATAAAATGAGTATCTGAAGTTCATGAAGACCACCAATGGATCCTGGTAACTCTGACAGACTACTACAGTGAGACAGATCCAGAATATGCAAGCTCTTAATGCGACCTATTGAGGTTGGGATTGATTCAAGATCAGTGCATTGTGATAAATTCAGGTGCAACAAATTTGAAAGGTTACCAATATTTTTGGGCAGTGCTTGGAGAACACCACATCGTGAAAGGTTCAAGAAATGTAAATTTTGCAGGCTGCATATAGTGTCAGGTAGAATTTCAAGGTTGCCACATCCTTTCAAGTTCAGCAAATGCAAACTTTGGAGTGTACCAATAGAGCTAGGTAATGTCACAAGGAAACTGCAAAGGGACAAGTTAAGATCTTGTAGGTTTTGAAGATGTCCTATAGAATCTGGCAAGCTATGGAAGTTGCAAGCTGAAAGATTCAAGATTTCTAGGTTCTCAAGGGCACATACTGACATGGGCAGCACATTGAGATTTATGCAATTGTATAAATGAAGAGTTTGCAAATTGTGGAGACTACTGATGCAATTGGGCAGAGTACTGATAAGGGATGAAGAAAGGTCCAAGTATCTCAAATGCTTCAATTTACCAACCGATTGAGGGAGCTCCATAATTTGGCTGCCGCGCAAATCTAGTACTCTCAAGAACCTGGAGTGAAGAAATAAATTAATGTCAAGACTACGGCCCCAGGAATGAAACGCACGGACTTTGCGAAGCATGCTCCAAAGAACATCGGTCGACCCCATATCATCATGCAATGATGCATAGCGGCAAGCTTCTGTCCTCCCATTGACTCGCTTAGCGCTTATGATCTGAACTTCATCCCCGGCAACAGACTGAGCAAGGTCATGCACCAAGTCGTGAATTTTGTACTTAACTCTTCCATCAACCTCTAATCCTTTCTTTGACAAATCATGTTGGTCTACCTCTTGAAGGAATGACATCCACAACAAGTGCTCAAAACAGTCGTCCGCTTTATCAGAAACCGGCTGGCAACCATACTTTGAGGGTTCAACAAAGCCAAGAGCAACCCATTGCTGAATAAGCTTACCCTTGTCAATCTCATGGTTTCGAGGAAACACCGAGCAATACGCGAAGCATTGCTTCAGAACGGGTGGCATTTGATCATAGCTGAGTTTGAGAGATGGCAAGATGGTCTCCTCCTTATCCAGCTGCCAAATCTCACTGTCCCTGACAGCAATCCATGATTCCTCATTCCTCTTGAACCTCAGCATGCTCCCAAGGGCCTTCGCCGCCAGCGGCACGCCGCCGCATTTGGGGACAATCTCCTTCCCTATCCTGACCAATTTTGGGTACAATTCCTCATCTGCTTCCTCAAAGGCCTTCCTCTTGAACAGCTCCCAGCAATCCTCATCAGAGAGGCTCTTGAGCATCAATGGCGGCACGGTGCCCACCATCATGCCGATCCTCCGGCTCCGCGTCGTCACGATGATCTTGCTGCCCCGCTTGCCGCCCCTGAGGAGCAGCCTCAGCCGCTCCCACTCGTCGTGGCTCTCGCTCCACACGTCGTCGAGGACCAGCAGGTACTTGTTCCCCGTGAACGCCATGGACAAGAAGCGCGCGATGGCCTCCAGGTTGGTGGTGGTTGTGGTGGCGAGGTCGCACCTCTCGCTGGGCGCGGCGACGATGGGGTGCACGGCCTGGACCAGCGTGGCGAGGCTGAAGCCGGCGGACATGGAGACCCAGATCCGGGGGTCGAACACCTCGTCGTTGGCCCTCCGGTCGTTGAACGCCAGCTGCGCCAGCGTCGTCTTGCCGAGGCCGCCGATGCCGACGATGGGGATGACGGAGACGCCGTCGTCGTCGTCGTCGTCGTCGTCGCCCGCCGCGTCGAGGACCATCCTCATGAGCCTCTCCTTGTCCGCGCTCCTCCCCACCGTCTTGGCCTCGTCGACCATGGAGATGGTCTCGCGCATGAGTGGGACGGAGGGGAGCTGCCGCGACGCGGGCGGGCGGGCGTCGGGGCTCAGGGAGAACCTGTCCTTGGATGCGGCGACGGCGCCCAGCTCGCGCCTGAGGGACCTCAGCCTGTGCGCCATGGCGAACGAGCGCGGCGTGAGGCCGCCGCACACGGAGCAGTCGCCCCCGCCCTCGCCGCGGCGGAGGTCGGTGTGGCAGGCGTCGAGGAAGTCGTCGATGTCGTGGGCGACGTCCCTGAGCCTGCGGAGCCAGTCGCGGACGGCGGCGTCGGCGAGCACGGCGCGGATGGTGGCGAACTGGGCCTCCATGGCCGCGAGGTCCGCCCTGAAGGTACAGAGGAGCGCGAGCTCGTCCCAGACGGAGGAGCCGAACTTGGTCAGCACCTGCCTCACGATGGTCGAGGCGAGAGCACCCTCCGCCATGGCTGCGCGCTAGAGTGTCTCTCTCTCTCTCTCTCTCTCTCTCACAACTCGCTCAAATCACAATGGATTGGAAAGTCAAATTGGGTGGACGAAGCTAACGCTGTGGAGTAGCTAATAATCATTCGGGGAATGGCGCCTGCCTAATTCCATTTCGCTCTAAATAATACTCCAACAAGTATTTTTTTTCTTAACATCCTTATAAATAATATACTATATCTGTTTCATATTATAACTCGTTTTGACTTTTTTCTATGCCTTCGTACTTTTAAATTTAACTAAGTTTATAGCAATGTTTTTTTAACATAAGACAAACATAACATCAAAATATATCTAATGATACATTTATATATTTTTATCATAAACTTAATAAAATTTAAAGAAATTTAACTTAAAAGGTCAAAACAACTTATATTACAGTATAATATAATGAAACAAGGGGAGTAGTACTACTCGCTAGAGTGTCTCTCTCTTTCTCACAACTCGCTCAAATCACAATGCATTGGAAAGTCAAATTGGGTGGACGAAGCTAACGCTGTGGAGTAGCTAATAATCATGAGATATTTAACTATTCATTGCGGGAATGGCGCCTGCCTAATTCCATCTCTCTAAATAATACTCCTCCTCTTTTTCTTCCTAAACTTCCCTGAAAATAATATACTACCTCCGTCCCATCCCTTTGAGTTTTTTTAATGTTTGATTATTTATCTTATTAAAAAATAGAACTATTATTTATTTTGTTTGTGATTTGCTTTATTATCAAACATACTTTAAGTATGACTTATCATGTTTTATATTTGCACTAATTTTTCAAACAAAACGAATGGTCAAACGTTGCAAACAAAAAATCAAAACATCTATTATAGGATGGAGGTAGTACTCGATAACTCGTTTTGACTTTTTTTCATGTCTTAGTACCTTTGAAATTTAACAACTTTATATGAAAAAATAGCAATGTTTTTTTTAACATAAGATAAACATAACATCAAAATATATCTAATGGTATATTTAGTGAGGTTAATTTGGTGATGCAGATGTTGTTATATTTTTTTCATAAACTTAATAAAACTTAAAGAATTTAACGACTTATAATATAATGAAACGAGGAGAGAGTACTGCTCCTACTCTACATACAAAATAGGAAGTGCTTTTATAAATATATACATCGTTTTTTTTCTTAAGAAATGCATTGGTTTTTAATTATATGGAAGATTCGATGGAGATGGAGACCGGCCACAAATGATTTGGCTCACTAAACTGCTATTGAAAGATAACTAATTATATGGAAGACTCGACGGAGATGGAGACCGGCCATAACTCATTTGGCTCACTAAACTGCTATTGAAAGATAACTCACGGCCGGGCGAGAAATGATTCATTGTGTCGACGTTTGATGTCTCGACTACGGTATTTGGATAGTATGGGGATCGCCGATGCTAGGATATACGCGAGACTGAGGTAAAAGAGATAGAGACAAGGATTTTTATACAGGTTCGGGCCCCTGAGTTGTCAGGTAATAACTCTACATCCTGTTAGCCGAAGCCGGTATTGCTCTTATTCACCATAATCACACCAGTACAATATGTGGGTAGCCTATCTAAGTGTTGTCGACATATCGGTCTGAAGGTCTGACTCGTAGTCGACAACAGGGTAGTCTTCCTCCTCGAATCCGTGCTCGGCGAGATCAGAGATAGCGCTTTCGTATCTCCTGACGGTATCCGGAAACACCATAGGGGAATAGCCATGCCTATCCCTGAAATCGATATCCGGCGGCGTGTCTTGGCGCATGTAGGCTTGTATGTTGTGGTAGCCTATCTAAGTGTTGTCGACATATCGGTCTGAAGGTCTGACTTGTAGTCGACAACAGGGTAGTCTTCCTCCTCGAATCCGTGCTCGGCGAGATCAGAGATAGCGCTTTCGTATCTCCTGACGGTATCCGGACACCGTAGGGGAATAGCCATGCCTATCCCTGAAATCGATATCCGGCGGCGTGTCTTGGCGTATGTAGGCTTGTATGTTGTGGCTTCTGGTGGGCGTGTGTTGATTGTCATGGGTGTCTTCCATGGTCGTTCTCCTCTCTCCTCCTAGGGGGTCTTGTATTTATACCCATATGTGTCCCCTTATCCAAGTAGAACTAGAGAAATCAATATGGATACAATCCAAGTAGTCCTTGTCGTTTCCATGTAGAACTCTGGTTGTCTTTCCTTATTCGGAACTCCCACCTATATCCGTAGGTTGTTTCCGTATAGGACATAGTATGTGGTGGGTCCTGCCGAGATTTAGTCAACTACTATTAGGTATGTGGTATCCATAACCATGACACATTGGTATACCACATCACCGGAGCTTTCGCTTATTGGTTCCAATTTTTTAAGTGTAGTCAACTACTCCTTAAGTATGTAATAATGCAACTAACGTGACAGTACAGTCATCCAAAAAATAATGAAAAAAATAGTGGGATTCATCTGTCGGTTCCCTTTCTTTCTTTCTTAAACCTCGTTTCCCTTCCATCTCTCTTTCTCTACCCCTAAGGCCCCAACAGGAGAGGGAGGAGGTGGCAGGCGGCCAACTAACTAGAGGAGAAAGAGGGCGGTGGTGGACCTCGGGCGTGAAAGGCGTAGTACGACCTCCGAACAGATGTGGCGGAGGCACCGCGGCCATCTCCTGGCCTTCAGCTCTAAGCTCTTCGATCGGGCAACCACCTCTCAGACGGCGGCACGACCAACAAGCGAGGGCGAGTAAGGGAACAACGACGACGATGGGGAGCTAGATGCCAAGAGGCATTCTGCGAGCCCATTCTTCGTCGATGTGGCATTGGTATGTTTTCCTTGTGGTCAATGGTCGATCTTGCTGAGAAGATGTCCATTGGCTCAACATATGTTGGAATGATCTTAAACATGTCCGTCATGGTCAGGAACGCGACCACAGCTTGGTTGCTGCCACCATTGACGTTGAGTGCAGCCATCAAACACTTGGCGTGCGTCTCTTTGGAACAGTCCGTGGTATCGATGCAGGGTGTGTGGGCCTTGTCCTCACCATATCCCAGCTCCAAGGTGACCGTAGGAATAGGTACCTTATTGGTGTGGCTTGAGCTCGCTGCCATGCGTGCACAACCATCATTGAAGCTTGCCGTCGAGCACTTGGTTGGCATCATAGGCAGCGATGTCTTGGGTGTTGGAGGATGCCGCCTTAAGGTCAGTGGTGGCTGCCTTGGTGGCATCCGCTGTCTCCTAGGAAAGCCTTCCCCCTTAGAGCTTCGATATCTTCAAACTTCTCTAATGCCCGATCAAGCTTATCCTCCATCTTGCACCTGGCATCTATCCATTCCTCAAGAAACAGCCTTAGTGCTTCATCCCTGAATATTTTCTCCTCTTTCATCACAGGCATAACATCTTCCTTGTACACTTCGAACGGGCATGACATTCAATCAAACATGTGGTGAGCGCTGCTCTGAAGAACAGTACTACTCCCCATGCCTAATCCTTTCTCCCTCGCGCTGTTGAGTGATACAGGTGTTCCTCCTCTCTTCCATGCTAAGACACCACGAATCCAACAGCCAGATTATTAGCAACCTTCTTCACTCAAAACAAGCAGTAGCAACTAGCAAGACATACAAGCTTCTGATTGTAGAAAGTATAAACCCTCTTCACTCAACAAGTAGCAGCAAAGAGACACAAGCTCCTGTTTGGTACCGAGAAAATTAAGGAAGACGAAGGAGTGGCTCAAAGTGTACTAAACTTGGTAGGAAGAAGGGGAAGGAGAGAGAGAGATCGACAAGGGTCCATTGCCGGTTCGGTCGACCTGTTCGATTACCTGGAAGTGCAACATTTTTTTTTCTTTTGTCTCTCTCCCTTCAGCTTGCTTGGGCTGATATTTAGGTGAGCTATTGAATTGGCCCCATAGTGCAGCTTACTTGGGCCCTAACATGTATATGATGTCACAACTCGAATTGAGATCATACACACCTGTGAACGACGGGTGGATGATTTTTTTTCCAAAGAAGGGTTTTTTTTTTTATCATGCCTCTACATCCAACTAAATATATGTAGTATTTTTAAATCATGAACTTAGCTCTCAAACAACCCAATCTAAAATTCGCTTTTATAAAGATTTGAATTCAGTAGCTTGGGTGCTAACGACCGGTGGATGACATTCGACCGAATATATCATACGTAGGCACATGAGACGTACGTTCCTCTCATGTGATCCCAATTGCTGCGCCACCTCCACCTCCACATCACATTCACTCGACTCATGCGTCGACGCCGCACGATCCCCATCCCGTTTTAAACCCTATCACGAGCGCCCGCGCCAACCTCCTCCGATCCACGTACACGCGTACACGCCTAATTAAGCTTATATACTTTTCTCCAACCAAACCTGACATGGCGTCGATCGATCCCCTCTTCTATCTCGATTAGTGTCTACACCATGCGGCGCCGCAGCGGCATACGCAGCTTCTGCCACGGCGTCGACTCCACGTCGACCACGATGCAGCGCCGGCTGGTCGGCGCCGACGCGGCGTCGTCGTCTTTCCTCACCGTGCCGACGTCGACGGCGTCGTCCGTGGGCGTCGCTGAGAGCGAGGCGGCGGCGGCGGTGACGCTGGAGCAGATGATCCTGCAGCTTGACCTCGAGGAGGCGGCGGCGAGGAAGGCCCAGCAGCAGCAGCAGCCGCGGCGCGCGTCGTGCGTGAACAGCTCGGACGGGCGCGTGCTCCGGTCGGCGAGGGACGCGCTCAGCCAGTACCCGCGCTTCTCCCTCGACGGCGGCCGCGACGCCATGTACCGCGCCTCCTTCAGCGACCACCACCACTACTACTACCACGACGCCGCCCTCGCCTCCTCCTCCTCCGGCCACCGGAGATCGCCGCCGCCGTGCCGCGGGATGCCGCCGACGGTGGCCGGCGAGAGCGTGGTGTGGTGCAAGCCCGGTGTGGTGGCCAAGCTCATGGGCCTGGACGCTGTGCCGGTGCCGGTCAGGGGAGGAGGGCAACGGAGGGGCGGCGCCGCCGCCACCGCCGGCGGGAGGAGGAAGGCGAGCGGGGCACCGCCGCTGGCCTCGGTGATCGCCGGCGGCGGCGGAAGGAAGCGGAGGGGGAGGAGGACGGGGAGAGAGGAGGAGGAGCTCGAGAAGGAGAGGCTCTTCATGGCGCTGCATGGCTATGACGTGGCAGTGGCCCGCGCGTGCCACGCTGGCGCCCTTCACCCCAGCGTGGCCCCCAACGTCAGTGGGATGGGCAGGGGTGCGGAAGATGGCTGGGGATTTCGACTTCCTCACTGAAATTAATTTGATAATGATAATAATAATAAAATAATGGTTATTATTTTTATGTAGTATATATATATATATAGCAAGTTGTTATAGACACATATTTCCTACAGTATATCCTAATTCTCACATGAATTTTCATGTAAAATCGTCAACATTACTAGCGAATAGCTCTATATTTTCAAAAGAGCTAAAATGATGGTATGTACTGCTGGGTTTTGCTTCTCAGTTTATGGTCTGTTTTTTTAGGAAAAAAATATATTTATAACCTAGCTTACGTATCTGTAAACTTATGAGTAGTTGTTACTCTGTTTATAAATGTTTGATTCCCCTGCATGTCTTGTTCACATTGTATGTCTTGTTCACATTGTGTTCGTGCAGCTAAACTAGCTAATTTTTCTAGATGTTTTAGTGATATTTGTTAATTGGTGTACATGAATACATGGTGTATACCCGTGAGTAGGGGTGGATGTCGAGCTAGCTCGGCTCGGCTCGTTATCCTAACGAGCTAGAAACCTAGCTCGGCTCGGCTCGTCAACAAGCTCGAGCCAGCTCGTTAAGCTCGCGAGCTAGGGGCAAGAGACATAGCCGGCGAGCACGGGGAGGAGGGGAGGAGCTTGACGGTGGAGGAAAAGAGCTCGAGCTCGCCGCCGACCATAGGGAGGAGCTCAACGGTGGAGGGGATGAACTCGACGCAGCTCCGCCGGCACTTGGAGGAGACGAGCTCGAGCTCGCCGGTGGCGTCGGGCGCTAGGGGCGGGCGCCAGCGGCAGGGGCGCTGGATCGCTGGGGGAGAGGTGGAGATCGGCGGCAGCGGGCGCTTGATCTCCCGGCGGCGGTGGGCGTTGGGGGATAGGCGGAGACCGGCGGCGGCGGGCGCTCGATCTCTCATCGGCGGCTGGCGCTGGTGGGGGAGAGGAGGAGACCGGAGACGGCGGGCGCTGGCGGGGGAGAGGCAGAGACCGCCGGCGGCGGGCATTCGATCTCCCGGCGGCGGCAGCGGCGGCGGCTGGGGGAGAGGTGGAGCGGCGGCGGCGGCTAGGGGAGAGGCGGAGCGGCGGCGGCGACTGGGAGAGAGGCGGAGTGGCGGCGGCTGGGGGAGAGGCAGAGTGGCGGCGGCGGCTGAGGAGAGTGGGGAATTGAGTGAAGAGTGAGGACTAGGGTTTGCAGTGTCTTGGGCTTGGGCCTTTTTGTTGTATTGGGCTTTTGGGCTATGATGGAGTCCTAGCTCATTAAGGCTCGCGAGCCAGCTCAAGCTGGCTCATTATCTCTAACCAGCTCGGCTCGTTAGAAAATTCAAACGAGCCGAGCCGAGCCAAGCGAGCTAACGAGCCACGAGCTTTCTGGCCACCCCTACCCGTGAGGGCTTATGTGTCCAAGTTAACTAGCTCATATATGTTTGCGGTTTGCACTAATATGCAGTCATTGATATAGCTGACAAGCTAAAAGTCCAAGATTAACTTGCCCTGCCATTTTTTATTAGACGACCCTGTTCCTCTATTAGTACCAACATTTAACGAGGTTAAAGTGCATAATTACTCCTTTTATGGCTAAGAGTCCAGATGAATATTTTTCACCTGGCAGTCCAGATGCATAACCATTTCTTCTTGAGCAATGAACGTGCTAAAACTTCATTATCTTCGTCACCTAAACTGCATCGCTTAATTCATTCCGTCATTAACTTTACCCAAAAGTGTCAATAATCAATTAATGGATCAAGACAGAATAATCTTAAACTTTATGAATCAATAATCAATTATTGCTGACATGAAGGCTCTCAACAGCATATGTTTGTTTATTCTAGTGCCGGTGCCTGTAACTCTCAACATATATGCGTGCACCTACCTTTGGCCCGTCGTCGTTGGCTTAAATATTCCTATTAAGATGAGATATAGATCCTGCAGATACACTGGTGATTAATGAAGTTAACTAATTAAGGTGGTTGACAGAAAGATGAAAGCTTGTCAGCTAGCTAGCATATATAGATGAAACTTTCTAATCGCTAATCACCTTGTCGGTGAGAAAACAGAGATATACTCTTTAGGCCTTCTAGAATCTAGAGGCTGGGACTGGGATATATTCATAAGGGTCTAGCCCATTTTTGCGGTTGGGATAAAGGGAGTAAATTTCTTTTTAGAAAAAAAAGGAATTTTTTATTGGTCTCGGACAATAATATTAAGTGATAGAACTATACTGACAAAACTCCTGGATAAAGGGAGTAAATACATTTCAATGCGGATTGATCAGTCCTTGCAGCTTCCGTGGCTGGCTGTTTGTTTGAACCTATTTGTTCTCATCTTGTTGGCCTCTATATATTCTCATCAAAGTTCTAAAAATGTGGGTCGTGCTACATTCATGAAGCAGTTATTACTTGTTGGTTAGGCTGTTTTGCATACTCCTGTGGGTCTCTTATCATGCATTATACTCCCATCTTATCATTCATGAAGTATTACATTATTGTCAAGTGGCCACTGGCTAGTGTAACTAATGTCTTGATCCCATCTCATCTTTTGAGTAGTACTTCCTCTAACTACGATAATCTATTACACCTCCTAATTCTTGAATCAAACGGGAAATTTCTATTACTACTGCTGTATTACATTTTGACCTTCCTTTAATGATTTTACAGTTTGTGATTCTAATTGAAAAGGTGTAGTGCTTCTATACCACATTGACATTGACTATTTCCTTTTCTTCTACCAGTACTTGCTTTGCTCTCTGTAACTTTGTTTCTAATATTTTTCTAACTTACCTTCCACTCCTGAAATGGCCATCAAATGAACATCTCCACTCCTTCTCCTTTTGCTTAAAAGGAAGAAAAAAAGGAGGAGAAGAAATATGTTACTCTTAGGCTCTACTCACCTGAGCTCAAAAGGTGCTTTGCCAGCGAGAGAAAATGCAAGCAGGGAGATTGCAGCTATACATAGGGGGAGCAGTGTGTACTCATGATCATCCAATTCTTATGGCCCATAGGCAATAGCTCCTCCATATCTTATCTGCCCAGATCAATAAAGAGATCCTCTTATCATCTTTCTGTGCTCTGGAAAGAGGGAATTTGATCAGGCATATCACTGAGAAATCTTCACATATATAAACAATACAAATGTATCAAATGCATACTCTTTAACAGCTGAGATTTTTATAACGAATAGAGCTAATCTTTTTCTATAAGGTAAATATAAATTTCAAATACAGTGGCCTTTGTTGTCAAACGAAAAGAAGAGAATATTCAGTGTTCCTTGTTGGATTTGAACGCCTATAGTTTTTTCCGTTCAAAAAAAAATAGACATTCACTTCTCCTTTTCATTGGACAGCAAAGAGTACAGCAAGATCCATTACTTGCTAACTAAAATAGGGACAGGCAATATCCCTACAAAAGGCCAATGGGTCCCTGGTTTTATTAGTCCACAGTTTGTCACTGCCTTACTGGTGAAACTTACCTGTTGAGACCCACTTATCAATACAATCATGTACCCCCTTGCTTGAATGCCACACTGGACTGTCTTGTGAATAACAAATGCATTTCTGGAATAAATTTTATTTTATCCGCAGGCTTCTAATTACACATAAAAATGTTGTAGCTTGTAAGATAACCTTAGCAACTTCAGTTCTACCCTACAACCATTGAAGTCACTGTTAAATGCACAAATGGTTGCACTGTCGAAAGTAAAAGAGTCCACTTAAGATGAATACCACACCGAATAAAAAAGGATCAGGCAACAGATACAGACTTTAACATACATTTATCATGAAAATACCTGGATATCTGCAAAGATTGAAGGGATCATCTCATGAACGAATCAGTACAACAGAATGTACAAGCAGTACTTGCCCTGCTGACCTCACCATGCTCAGATAAAGAAATATTACGAGCCCAAAATTGACGGGGAACAGTGTCCGTCAGTAAGAAACCACTGAAAAAATAGCAAGGCATTTTGTTTTGAGCGATAATCACAAGATTGATTAGAATCCAGCATTTTTCAGGCTACAGTCCCACCTGTTGCTTCACTGAAAAGCTCAGCATGGCACATGGTAGGTGAGCCTTTTCTTATGACAGCAGAACGAGAATGGTTTTCATTAGCCAAGCACCGCATCCACCCATTAAACGTTGTCGCCATGTGCCACGGAATATAATCTATCATTAGCTCTGCCATCCAATAATCCATACTTAATTACCATCACCACTCCCACCCTGCTTCACTCTGTGTCCCTGTGACAGACAAAAAAAAAAACACTGAGGGAGTTACAGCTGTTGTGGTTCTGACTGATCTCGAGCTCCCTTGACCAAAGAATCCCAAGCAACGGAGAAGCATATGCTGCTTTGCTTTGTCAGCTTCCTTGGGTATGTACATATGGCACAGCTGAAACAGCAAGCTCCATTCCATAGCTAGGTGTCCCAAGGTCTATTTGATCTGCAGTTATAAGGACAGTTTTGGAGGTAGCAGCTACGGCAGATTGTACTGTCAAGATTCCAAATGATGAAACAAACAGGAGGTACTTGCATATTCTGATCTAGAATCTCTCTCACTGGGTGTGTCGGTTGGGCACTCTTCACCCTTGATGGTGACATGCTGATGGATATATGGAGCAGAAAAACTGCCTTGAAGGTGAAAAGAAGAGCTAGCTGAGGACTCTGAGGTATCGCAAAGTTTCTTCTCTTCCAATGCTCTCAAGCCTTATTTCACACTTCAATTACCCTGCAAGAACAAGCAACGATTATTTCCTTTATCTTGTTTCATGATCGTTTCTGTTTTATCTAACCTAGGAAATGCAGTGGTTGGAGGCCTTGAAGTAGAACTGACCTTTTCTTGAGAGGTGATAGAGACCTTGGAACCCCAAGAAGGATTTAAGCAATGTATGCGTTCTCCAGAGGCAGCTCCCACACCCAGCATTCTCCTTGCTCTTGCAGTCCGTAGACATTTGACCGAGTATGGAAGTGAAGCCTGTGCAGGTACGAGCTGCAAATATCACCTTATCCTTATAGATATAGTCTTCATGTTGTTCTTTCTATATCCTTCTCAAGTCTAACTGCCACAAAAACACTTCGTCAGGTATTGATTAGAAAACCGTAGCAAAAGCCTTGGTTGTCAACTACATGTGGTCAGAATAGGCATGCTGAAATCGCCCAGTCTGCTGATTCATGCCTGACTTCAACAAAACACCATTTTATTTTATTTTTCTGACTGACCTTATAATCTCATTCCGCAATGGCAGGTGGAATCACCAGCAGAGAAGCAAATAGGATCAGTAGGATAGAGATCAGCGGCACTGGTTCTTGGCAACAACTGGTGTACTATATACATGGATGTGCAACCCGCAAGAACCATGCGGAATCTCCCAGATACACTGTCATCCCTCATGGGGTTCAACAAGCACCTCACGCCTAGTTGGATTGAATCAGTGTCTCACATCATTGATGGGTTGTCACCTACCAAGCCACAAATGAAAGTAA
Source organism: Oryza sativa Japonica Group (assembly GCF_034140825.1). Classification (NCBI taxonomy): domain Eukaryota; kingdom Viridiplantae; phylum Streptophyta; class Magnoliopsida; order Poales; family Poaceae; genus Oryza; species Oryza sativa. Next base: position 8,752,622 of record NC_089035.1, on the reverse strand, counting down.
TGGTTGAGAAGGATGAAAATATCAGTGATGACAATACAGAATCAGAGGCTAAAGTTCAAAAAATTCAAGGTATGCACTTCTAATCTTGCCCTCAAAAGCTCTAAGCGCTTCTGGGAATTTCTCAACTTTTGTTTGCTTATTACTACAGATGAACTGGTTTCACTGAATGCTCAACTAAAGCAGATAACACTGCAGAGGAGAGAGGCACTAAATAACTACTTGGATTTGAAAGGTTTGAGCTTTGTTCCTGAATTTTCTGTCTGCGAAAATTCGTTTATCTTTGGTTTTGTAAGCTTCAACAAAGACAACAGATGCCACTACATGTTGATTGACATGTCTTTATCCCACAGGAAATATAAGGGTGTTTTGCCGTATAAGGCCTTTTCATCATGAAGAAAGTTACAGTTCAAGAAATCTGTTCACTCTGGATGAGAGCAATGTTTTTCTGAAAGTTGCTGAAACCAAGAGAAAACAATACAAGTTTGATAAGGTTTTCGATCAATTCTCAACACAAGGTATTGAATCATACCAATACTTAATAAAAGTGGAACAAATTATTTGAATGCATATCAAGTTACAATGGTATTTTCCGAAGTTGGACCAGTGAACAAATTATTTGGTATGTTTTTCCAGGTGATGTATTTTCCGAAGTTGAACCAGTGATAAAATCTGCTTTAGATGGCTACAATGTTTGCATATTTGCCTACGGTCAAACAGGTAGTGGAAAAACTTATACAATGGTAAGATTTTCCCTATTGATCACTTTTATTCCCATCATCCCCTCCATGCACAAAAGGATAAATGAAAAGTATAAACACACCAAACCGACTGAATTCAAATGTTTTACTTACAGTCCATTACCATATGAATTAGGAAGGCAAGCCTACAAATTTGGGTGTCATACCACGTGGGATTCAAACACTGTTCAACCAAGCTTCAGAATGCAACAATAGGTTTCTGTTCACTTTCAGTATGCTTGAGATATATATGGGGAACATACGAGATCTACTAGCCCCAAGAAGCAAGACTAACGGGATTAAGAATGTACCAAGGTAATTTTCTAAATTTGTTCAGAGAAAAATACTTTTTGCAAAACAAATAATGATAAAGATAGAAAAAGAAAAGGAAATTAAAGTATCTCAGGTATGTCAGTTCTGAATAAAATGAAAATTGGAGCCAGTTCCTGACTATGATGCAGTCATGCAGCCACAGCAATGAACCACGAACAAGTGTCAATTACGTGTCTCTTGAAAAATGTTGAATCCCAAGACACTAAAAATGTATTCCGGATATGGTCCAATATAGTTCATGAATGAGCTAACAAACAAGATTCTAATATAGTTTGATGCATTATTTGACTTAGTTGTGCTCTTGTTTTACACCTAATGTTACCAAAGCTTGTACTATTAACTTGACAATATTTTGCAATTTCGGATTTCCTTGTGCCTGCCATTGATATGACTTATGAGGCTGTCAGGGTCACTGTTCATATGTAAGCAGGGTATGCCACAATGTTCATATGCAAGCATCCATTCCTAATTACAAAGAGGAAAAGGAGGAAAAAGAAAAAGGTGTACCATATTATTGACTTCAAGTAACAGGGTTTCCTGTACTTCATCAGGATATATCTCATAAGTCATATCAGCTGAAAATGTTGAAAATAATAGTTTTTTCCTGTAAATATGGATAGTCTGGGAAAATGCCACAATCATGCAGTATAATTTTTGTCCCTATACTGCATATAGGTGTGACACAAACAACAAACGAAATGAATATGGTCTATCATTTTGTAGAACCCAATATTGAAGGTTTACCCCTTTCAAGGATCTAAATTAAAAGATAGCCCTTTAATCTCAAAAAAAGGGAAAGAAGATCCTGCAATCATTAACTTGTGAATTGCTTGTGTTGTCCCTGAACTTTAGGATAATACAGGTTTAATTCGCTTTTATATATCCGTGCACATTTATAAACTTTGCATTTATTGAATTAAACTATTATTTATTGTTTATGTGCATCCAGCCTCTCCATTAAATCAGACCCTGATGGTGGCATTGAGATTGAAGATCTGGTAGCAGTTACTGTGAATAGTTTTCAAGAAGTGAAAAGATTGTATGAAATGGGGACCCGTCTTAGATCAACAGCTTCCACTATGGCAAATTCTACTTCAAGCAGATCTCACTGGTAAATTTTTATTTTATTGAAGAAAAGATTTCTTATATATATCTATACAATTAGAATATCAACTATGATTGCACCTGACTGAAAGAGGATTCAATCAAAAGTTAGAGAGCAAATGTTCACAGAAACATCTTGAGTGAATAAAATGGTTGTTTTTAAATTGAGAACCATGGAATAATCACTTTCCTGAAACTCTGTACTTTATTTGTTCATTTATGCAACAGTTTGATTCGCATCTCATTGACTTCCTTGAATGCAACTGAGAGAAGAAAAGCAACAAGTAAATTGTGGATGATTGATCTAGGTGGGAGTGAAAGACTTGTAAAGACAAAAGCAACTGGGAAAAGGCTCAAGGAAGGGAAAGCCATAAATTTGTCGTTGTCAGCCCTAGGCGATGTGATTGACGCACTACAGACTAAAAAACCCCATGTCCCTTACAGGTAAATGAAACTCATAATGCACAAGTGTATGGAAATTGGTACATGGCTGCCATTTCATCAGAAAAATATGACAAAACACTAACATGTCGCCCTTCCAAATTTGCAGAAATAGTAAGCTTACACAAGTACTGAGAGATTCTCTAGGTAAAGTAGTTCATCAGTAACTATTTCAAAAGGGATAACAACATATGTAGTTGAATTATTTTACACATATTTTTACAGCTTACCTTGACATATTCATGTTTAATTGTTGACAGGATGTGAATCCAAAACATTGATGCTTGTCCATATCAGCCCAGATGAGGGTGATTTGTGTGAGACAATTTGCACCTTGGGTTTTGCAACAAGAGTGAGAAGTATTCGCCTGGAAAGTGAAGAACCACCAGTAAGATTTTGCTCTTACCATTATGATGAGTGTATATGCAATAACTACCAGATGGCTATTTTATTCATTTATTCATTAAAAATAGCATAAACCAAACATTAATTAAGGTAATAAGACAGTTAATGCTCTCACATTTCAATTTGCAAAGGGACAACTTCAAAAACAAGATCATTTTTATGAAAAAGTTGAGCTCTGTGTGATCAGCCAAAATTAAAGAATGCTCGGTTTGTATTTTTACAAAACATGATATTTGCATTCATGCACACATAAAAATAAACTTTTATGTGAATTTTTATTAAGTCGACTAATGACTACACAACATGTTTTGATCTCAAACAGGAGATGAAAGCAAGGAAGGAAACATTATTAATAGATTTAGGACAGAAGGTCAATGATTTGGAACATGAATGTGAAGATATTAGAAGAAAAATTAAGAATCTCGAGGAGAGTATGGAGCATTTGACAGGACCTCAGCCAACTATTTACTCTAATTTTGACATGTCACATCTATCCAGTGAAGAACTGAAAACAGATGTATCAAGTAATGTGAGGAATTCAAAGAATCGCAGAGAAGCCTCTTCCAGGTTACCAAGGTTCATGAAGCCAACTGCTTCTAGCCAGCACAGGATAGGCTTAAATAATCGCACTCCCATTATTAACAGGCTAAAACCACCAGTACCACCAAGGAGGCGGCCTTCCTCAGTTTATGCTGAGTCTGTAATGGTCCCAGTAAATGCTGCCCCTTGGCAATCAGAATGCAGCTCCGAATGCAGTATGTCCTTAACAAGTGACATGAATTGGACACCAAGCATACGAGATGGAACTGAATGTAGCCAGGATGCATCAGAATACGAGATTAAACAGGTGATTTTCTCAGAACATGAGAAATCATCGCATGATCAAGTGACCTGCTACACAGATTATCCACTTGCAGAATCTAGAGATATACAGATTAAAATCGAAGAGAAGGGAATTGTAGACATTGACAATTGGCTCCACCAACAAATCGTTGAGAAGACTAGCACATTTCGAAGCAAAATGGTGCTTGATATTCCCGGAGTAACTGAAGCTGAAATCCATGTTTCTAGTATTCCTTCACCAACTACTATGGCATGCACTAAAGAAGATAGCCAGGTAAAGGATGAAGTAATGGGCCTAACCCTTCAATCCTCAACAGACTATGTCGAGGATATAAAGCAAAGCAAGACTGATAATCAATTCACAGCAAAAGAATTATGCACTCCACCATTTAAAGAATTTAGCAGCAACAATGAAGTGAAGGGACATAAAAACGAACATCCTGTGTACCATGGGAGACCCAGAAGGTCACTACAGGAAGAACTGGAAAATTGCACGCTAGAGAAGCCAAACATGGACTCAAAATCTCACAGGTCACATGATGATAAACACAAAACAGGTAATGTTCTGTCTTACACCGGAGAATGAGCATCTACGAGAATTTAAATTTTCCTGGAAAAAAGCCACTATGCATCCCAGTATCATCTGGATTTATTGAAGTTGCTCCTAAATTTGAAGCCACGGTAAGAGAATGCTTAGCAACAAAACATTTTAGAATATGCCTATATAGATGCAGAAAAGTTCATGACACCAGAATTGCACATGGAACAACATGAATAAATTGTATCCACATAAATCTAGTTGTACTTGGCAAACAACCACAAATGATCCAAATACTTATAATCACATTTTTGCAATATCTAAGACAGAAAACTCCATCATGCAATGGTGTTCAGCCTTTCTGAAAAGTTACTCTTTGGTGTATATTAGACCCAAAAAAACTCCACAAATCAGCCATGTAGCAGACATTGTGAAACAGCATGTTTATGCATGAAAGAGAACCTTAAAATGTAGGTAGACCTTGCAATTTACTGTAATTGTTGTTAGATATAGGTAGTAAATGTAAAATCTACAGGAAATCTTTCCAAAAAAATAATCAAATAACGATTTTTCTGTAGAATTTATTCCTAGAGCGAAAATAGAATAAATATTGAAAGTAAACTTCAGTAGATAAATTTTTGAGAGAAAAAACTTCAGTACATAGAAACTGAAGTTTCTAAATTGACTTCCACAATGACATGAATATCTGTAATTTTTAGCTAAATATCTCAGTAAAGCATGTCATGCAAAATTTCTCTGTTTTGGTACTATCATTTTGAACAGAATGCACAACTAGCATACAAATACTATCATTTATCCACTTGGGATTTCCGCCTGTCTACAATCTACACATAGTTCTTGTTCAATAAGCTATATTACCGGTTTATACTTCACTGCAGGGAAGTTCACAAAGTTCTTTCAAGCTCTTCAAACAGCATGGATTGGTGCTCTTCTAGCACTGGGAACTGTAAGCATTGGATTAGAGCATGGCTTCTTTCAGAGTTTGACACTCTAAAGTACCTAGAATCTCATCACTTTGAGATATAGTATTGAATTTTAAGAGAAACTACTACAGGAAGTAATGCTCTCGGTGTATATTGTACCACGAGCACACAATGAAATATGTCCAGCCAGTACCACAATTGCAGGTGAACTGTTGATTGATGCTAAAAGAGCTCCTTTGATTTCTGATGAATTCTTTCAGAAAGCCAAAAAAATTGGGGTATTTGAGTAAGAATGAAGGAATGATCATACAAGAAAATTGGCATCATTCAATCATACAGTAACTGTTAGTTTGTTACAGTAATTAGTATTGCACTGCCCTAACTCTGACAAAGAATTGTTTTATAGTTCTAAAGCATTTCAGCTTATTTGCCTCTGTACACACCTAAAATAAGTTAAGTGTCTCAGTAAAGCAGCAACTTAAATCAGAATGCTAGAGTATTTGTTTGAGATAAGTTGAAAAGGGAATGGCCTATCTATTCTACATACATTGCTAAAGGAGAAGTCTGATGAAACAACCGGTCGGTCAATATCAAGAAAAGAAAAAAAAAACTTCTGTTTAGATGTTGCCCGTACCTTTAACTGAAGAAGAAAGGCTTGGCCAACTTTTATCCTATAAGAAGACTAAATCTCACATCAAACAACTAGTCAATCAAGAATCTACTCTTGAGTTTCAACCTTGTGCTGTTGTGCATGCAATGAGTTGGCGAAAAACTACTCCTTTAAAACATTCTCTAAATTATCAGCTATGTTCACTTATCACACAAGGCAAATATGTTTCTTTCTGAGTGTACCAAAGTATGTTGTCCTCCTTCAATACAAACAAGTGCTTCGTAGAATATGAGCATAATCATTGGAATCTGTTTTACCATCAAGGCATTAAGGCATAGTGATCACTTTTGTTTTGCTGGAAACAATGATTCAGTATGAAGCATTGCATCAGGTATCTTCTGTATCAGTCTGAGTCTGACTGGAAGGATGGGGTTTAACCTCTAGGAGAACTTGTAAACCATGCCATCAATCTTAACAAAACTTCAATTGTGCACACTTGGCATGTGATGGAACAATGCTCACACTAGATGATGTTCATCTCACCCTTCTTCAACATCATGCAAACTTTCAGGGAGCAGCGCAATATGACCGACGGATTTTATGTTACTGTTAATTGCACATAGAACTTCACGTATCTTATGCAAGGAAGGATGAGAGCCATCTCTGGAAGTGAACTCATGAACCATGCCATCAACATCAATAGAACTTGCCCCTGGCACATTTCTTAATCCTCTATCTCTCATTGATATTCGAAGTTCTCTCACAGCATCCCACCTCTCCTGTTCTGCGTATATATTAGATAGGAGAATATAATTCCCACTGTTGTGAGGTTCGAGCTCAATTAGATGCAACAAGGCTTGTTCTCCAAGCTCTGTATCACCGTGAGTACGAGCAGCAGCAAGAAGAGCTCCCCATATTGCTGCATTTGCCTTGAAAGGCATATCCTGAATTAAACCACGAGCTTCCATCAAACAACCTGCACGGCCAAGTAGATCAATCATGCACCCGTAGTGCTCAACTCGTGGCTTAATCTTGTACTGAGACACCATAGTTTTGAAGTACCAGCGGCCCAAATCAGTCAGTCCAACATGGCTACATACCGATAGGACTGCAAGAAAAGTGATATCATTTGGTGACACATTCTCTTTCTCCATCCGGCGAAATAACTCCACAGCTTCCAAACCAAGGCCGTGCAATGCAAATCCAGCAATCATCGTTGTCCAAGTGACAATACTCTTCTGCTCCATGCCCTCAAACACTTCCAACGCTTTCTTAACACTCCCACATTTGACGTACATGTCGATGATCGCATTCATCAGCGGTATCTCCTGGCATAAACCCCGTCGCAGCACAAACCTGTGCACCCACTCTCCCAAATCAACCACACCAAGATCTCCACACGCCGAGAGCACCGACAGCAACGCCACCCCATCCGGTTCGATCCCCTCCACCTGCATCCTCCGAAACACCTCGATCGCCTCCTCCGGTTGCTTCATCTGCGCGTAGGCCCCGATCACCATCGTCCACGACACCACGTTCCTCCCCGGCATAACATCGAACAGCTCGCGCGCACGGGCCAGGTCCCCGGACTTCACGTATCCATCGATCATGACGTTCCATGAAACGACGTCCGCGGAGGCGGCCGTCTCGTCGAACACCCTCCGCGCGGAGGCGACGCTCCCGCAGGAGCAGTACGCCTGGACGAGGCTGGCCGAGGCGTGCGGGTCGGCGGCGTGGCCCGCGCGGACGAGCAGGGAATGCAGCTGCGCGGCGAGCCCTCCCCCGCCCCGGCCGCGGAGCCGCGCGGCGGCCCTGAGGGACACGGAGGGGTGGACGCGGCGGACGAGCGCGGCCGCGTGGTCGCGGAGCGGGAGGCGGAGGGAGGCGAGGAGGAGCGCGGAGGCGACGCGCGCGTGGCGGTGGCCGCCGCGGGGGAGGAGGTAGGCGTGGGCCTGGAGGAGGTGGCGCGGGGAGGCGAGGCGCGGGAGCAGGGAGAGCACCCGGTGGAGATCCGGGGGCAGAGATGGCGGCGGCGGCGGCGGCGGCGGCATGCGCTCCGCGGTGGCCGGCGGCGGTGGGCGGTTGGGTTCGATGGAGCTCGTGCGATCGTGGGGGCGCGCGGTTTCACGCGCTTCCCTTTCTTCTCGCTGTTTGGGCCTATGGGCTTCAGAAAGATCAACGCGGTATTGGGCTGGAAGCCTGTTGTGAGTACAGTGTTGGGCTGAATGGTTGATGTGCCGAGATCTGTTTCGGCACGGGCTCGTACATAGATTAGGCCCTATTGGGAGGTAGGAGTAGTTTTTTTTTTTCAGAAAATGATTTAATTCGTTTAGTACGGCACCGCCTCCTTTTCAAAATGTATGATGCCGTTGACTTTTTTCACAATGTTTGACTATTCGCCTTATTCAAAAGTTTAATGTAAATATTGAAAAGTATAAGTTAAGGTTATATTTTATTCGATGATAAAACAAGTCATCACAAAATAAATGATATTTATATAAATTTTTTGAATAAGACGAATGCTTAAACGCAGTAATACATTTTAAAATTGGAGGGGTATTTTTTAAAATTGGAGGGGTATTTTTTAATATAATATAGTAGCACTCAGTAATTCTCTTACATGGAAAATGAAGGAATAGTTTTAATTTAATTATAAACAATGGTTTCAACCGATACCTTTGATATTTGCCAGAATTTTATTTTTATTTACAGTGGACTCTCCTGTAGCAGAAATAATTTGCTCCCTCCATTCTAAAATCAATCAATTTTTATTTATTTCATGTATAAAAGTAGATTTATTTTGGGGCGAGAGAGTATATGTTTTATTTGAAGTGATCGTAACTACAATTGTGCAATATAACCTTTTTTTTGTATTGTCATTTTCTAGGTTTTTTTTTATAATGGAACCAACCTGCTTATGTTCAAGTGGTAGACTTGGGCTAATTATTAGTGATAAGCATTGAATCCGTCGATAGCTAGATGTATGTGATCTTCCGAAGGTGCTTAAAATATGTCTGTCTAGTTTTCTCATAGGTGTGCACGCGCTTGTTTATAGAGGATGTCTAGTTTTCTTATAGGTGTGTGTGCGCGCTTGTTTATAGAGGATGAGTGTGCCGTGTACGCGTGTGCGAGCGCCTCTGTTTTACTATATTTCTTGAGGAAAAAAAAAGGGAAATTGCAATATCCGAAAAATGCTATGGGCTTGGCTGCTCGATGAATCGGTGTGCCAATGCCCAAAGACTCCAATGCCGAAGAGCCAATGCAGCGCACCGTTTGTTCCATAGGGTTCAGGAGGCTGCTGCTCATGGATATCGCTGAAGTGTACGGCGCCAATTTACGCCACTCGTATCGTACACCGTCGTATACCGGTATATATACGATCGATCGTACGTACGTGCGCATCGCCGTCGGTGGCCGTACGATCGACGTCGGCGGGGGCGAACGAAAGCGACCGAACAAATTAAGAGAGAAGATAGATATGAATATGCATGAGTAGTGGTTTTGCAGAGAGAAATAAAGGGAAAAAAAAGGAAATGAAAGAATCAAAAGAGATGAGATAGAGGTCGCAAGAGTTGTTGCCGGCCTTTGCTGGAAACGGCCCAGTTGATCAAAAGAGCTTTTTTTTTTTAAGAGACAGTACAAACTGGGTTGATATATCTTGACACTGATAAAGTCACAACCCATTGTCAACGGATATGTCATACTGAAAGAATAATTAGTCATAAAAACAAGCATTAATTTAAACCCAAGTATACTAGTTTCACCACAATAAGTTGTGTTATGTGTGCGTGTCTCTTATCATGCCTCCCTATCCCTTAAAAAAAACCAACTCCTTTTATAAATTTGGACATAGGTTATGTTTAGATTTATGTTACAAATTTTTTTTAAAAAAAAAGAGTAGAGTTTAAATTACATTGTCCACCAATATTGCTTATAAGCGTGTTTCAATGCAACTTTAATTTCAGAAAAAAAAAAATGGAAATTTTCATTATCATTTTGTTACAAAAAGGATTGTACTCCGGATTTCATATTAACATATATGAACATTTCAAGAATCTCTTCCAATGCATGCATACATCTAAAAACGGTTTTCTAGCCTCGAGCCAGCGACGGACACACCATAGGATTTTCGGCTTTTTGCAAAACACCCAAATAGTTTTGCAAAACACCCATCATATCACAGTGTATATATTAAATTTATTTGGGTAAAAAGGAAGATGGACATAAAAGAAGGAATATCTAGGCACAAATCTTATTTATTGTAGAAAAAATCTTAATTAATTAAGATCACATTCCATTAATATCCTACCAGTATTTAAGTTTGTACCCTTTATGCAAAAATTTTCTGCATCCGCCACTGTGGCTGAGCATGATTTTGTATCACAATCTCGATGGCCTATGATCCAGGCAGTGCGCGCAAACCGCGGCATAGTGCAATTTGCAACCTGCAACTTGCAAATTAATTTCATGATCAACGTGTATACTGAATACATACACAGGATAAGTGATCAGCTGTCCGTTTCAGAGAGAAGCAAATGGTTCTAGGAGCTACTACTGTAATCTCATCATCAAGGACTGGACGTATACGTGCTCGATCGCCGCGCACAGATCGATCGATTGTTCAGATAAGATCGACGAGAGAGACACAAACACAACGTACGTCACACGTAGCATCGCGCGTATCTTATCTTTGAATTGACCTGAATTGAATTTGGAAGGCCCTGAGCCGGCAGACTAGAGATACATATCTCCAAATTAATACTACAAAAGACAAAGCCAAGCCAGCCAAGCAGAGATGTACTACGACTAGCTACAGATGGTTAATTGATTGGTTCGTCAATGTTCATCTATACGCTAACTAATCGCTGCATATACTGTTCCCTCTGTCTCTAGAAGTCCAATGCTAAAGGTAAATATGAACGCACATACATCCAGATTCATTTCTAGAATAGATTAGACTTTTTTATAGAGGAGGTAGTACTTATCAAATTGAAGTTAAATTATAGAAGAACATGATTACTAATTAACATGATACAGTACGCTCGATCTGAAATACGCATGAATGGCAGCAAATTATAACTAATTAAGCTAACTGATCATCAAATTAACTTACACTGCGATTAGGCTTGCAAAATTGCGTTGGATTTGGCCAAGAACAAGAGCTAATTAACAAAGCTGAAGCGCTCGCCTTCGATCGTCGTCGCCACAGGCCGGCCTTACATGAGGAGCAGGGGCCAAGATGTAGCCAAGAACAACTTGCCAATTGATGGATGGATCCATGGCCAGCTAGCTTAGCTTCATAGATAGATCGATCGATCGGCAAGTCATCCTTGGCTGCACCATGGCCTCCGATCCCAATGTCAGGCCGCCGGCGATTCCCGGCTAGCTGCTTAATTTCATCTTTGGCAATTAACCATAGCTGGCACAGCGAATAATGAGAGGAGGAAGAAGAAGAAGGAGAAGGAGAAGAATGATGAGTTCAGATAGCAATACAGCACGCACTGATGGCCCTTATATAGACTAGACTACGCGTGCTCTGATCCTTCCTTCTAATTCTTAAATGGGATTAATTAAAACGAGCAATTTAATTAACACGATAATTAAGGTGTGCAGTGAGGTTGGTGCCGAATCTTGAGCAGGGACAGGTCCTGGAATGATCTGGGCGTGTGTGGGGGCCAATGGAGAACATAGTTCGCAATGATCGATCGATCGATCAGCACATGCAGATGCAGCGCATGCAGGATCTTCTGCTATAAAAGGTACAACTGAGCGTACTGTGCATCGTCAGCGAATCACTGCGTGATTTGATTTTTCAGGGTTTCGGGTCTAGTAACTCGGGGATTACACATGTATATCCAGCTGGCACCCCTCCATGCTGTTTCTTTCTCTCTCTTTTTCGGTTTTTTCCACCTTTTTTTCAGATTTTTTTTAATTCTTCAGCACACATGTTTTCAAATCTCGATTCGAAAGTTTTTCAAATCTGATTGAAAGTTTTCAAATCTGAGTTGAAAGTTTTTAAATTTTGTCTTACAAATTTAAATTTCAAGTTAAAAATTTTCAAAGTTTGAGTTGAAAATTCTCAAAATTTGACTTCGAATATTAAATCTTGAGTCGAAAGTTTTAAAATTTAACTTGAAAGTTCAAATTTTGAGTTGAAAATTTTAATAAAATGAGTTTAGAGTTTTAAATTTTGAGTTGAAAGTTTTAAATTTTATGTATGGCTTTTAGTTTTTTGATAGAAAGTTTTATATTTGAAATGAAAGTTTCTTTCATATATAGATTTCTTTTCAATCTGTTATAAAAAAATATCCCAAAAAAGAAAAATATTTTCTTAATTACTGTCATTATCCTTAACTAACAGAGTTAGTTAGGTTAACTTCGGAAACGCGCGCCAGCTAGCTTTTCCGCAATAACTCGACCATGTTCAAAGAAATTCTAAAAAAAAATTAATGTTTCGATGAATTTTATCCAATTTTGCTGGTTTTGCCATGATAACAGGGCTTACCACATGAATCGCAACTCTCCCTAAATTGTAAGGGCAATTCATTGGTTTACGATTTCGGCCGAACATTCATAAATAGGGGTTCTTCTAAACATGTGTTTGTAATTATCAGGACATATTCTAGAGTAGAAGTTTGGTATATTCTCTTGGGTTGCGTTATTTAAGGTTGGACTGGGAGCTACTTTCTCGTTTACCATGAACAAACTTCCTAAGAGCAAGTTTAATAGTATAGTCCACTACTAGCTTTAATTCATCTATAACCAATCCAATAGCCAATTCATACAATAGTTACTTACTATAGTACTAATATATGGTCCCACCTATCATACACATATTGTGTTTTAGAGTCAACGCTGCAACTGGCTACAGATCTGTAGCCTTCTGCTATTCTCTCTTATCTTTTATGTTATTAAAATATGTTTACAGCTAGCTAATAGCCTACTAATGTACAATAGCAGGCTATTAGCCAGCTATAAATATATTTTAATGAGATAAAATATAAGAGAGGAGCAGCGGGCTACAGATCTGTAGCCAGCTGTAGCACGGACTCCAACATGCAGTGTGTATGACAGGTGGGACCATATATTAATAGTATAGTAAGCAACTATTGTATGAATTGGCTATTAGATTGAATATAGGTGAATTGGAGCTAGTAGTGGGCTATACTATTGAACTTGCTCTAACGAAACCATCTTTGATCGGTTGCCCAAAATCCACAATAATCCCGGTTTGAATAGGAACCGGGACTAAAGAATATCTTTAGTCCCGGTTAAAAGACGTGACGGCACTTTTTGTTACCAACCGGGACTAAAAATGATCTTTAGTCTCGGTTTAAAAGAAGGCAGGCTATGTCAGACCCCTCCACTATCCTTAGTCCTGGTTGGTGTTACCAACCGAGACTAAAGATTTATTATTAAACAACCGGGACAAAAAATCAGCGAAACTGCCCGTGCACGCGTCCCGCCTCATCCTTCCTGCCCCCAACCTTATCTCTTCTCTCTTCTCCTCCTTCTCACCCCTCATTCCTTTTATCTCTTCTCCTCCTTCCCCATCTCCTCCTCCTTCTCCTCCTCTCCTCTCACTCCTCTCCTCCTCCTCATTCTCTCTCCCTCCCCTCTGGCTCCCCTCTGGCGGGCCGCGGCTCATGGCATACGGCAGGAGGCGACGGCGGTCACCCCTCCACCGGATCCAGGAGGGGAGACGGCCGGGCGGCGGCGGTGGAGGCCAGCGCAGAGGGCTGTCCCTGGCGGCGGCAAGCGCGAAGGGCGGTGGCCGACTGCAAGGCGGCGCATGGCCGGGCGGCGGTGGCCCGATGCAAGACGGCGCTCGACCGGGTGGCGGCCGGGCAGAAGCGACCGGCGAGTGTGATTTTTTTTTAAATTTTGTGAATTATTTGTAGTGAATGATTTGTATATTTTGTTTGAGATTTTTTTTTGATTTGGGGATGATTTTGTGATTGATTTGTGGATTGTGGATGTGTATGTATTGTGGATGATTTGTGTGGATTTGGGTGGGGGAATAGATACAAGCATAAAAAAACAATAAAAGAAAAGAAAAAAAACCGGGACGTGGCCCATATCTATCTTAAGTCGATGTATTTTTAGTCCCGGTTATTTTATCCGGTACTAAAGATGCACATCTTTAGTCCCGGATTTGTACTCTCGGTTACAAAACCGAAAATACATGGGGTTACAAACTAGGGGTAAAGACCATTTCTCCACTAGTGTAAATTGCTCATATAAAAACTTTGTATACATAAGTTTTTTTAAAATAAAATTATATTAACTTTAAGTTTAAATTAATTAATATATATGGTAATAACTCATCTCGTTTCACTGAGCAGATTTGCCCAAACACCACTTAGAACTAAGTCTTATACATTATACTCTACTCCAACAGTCGAGACATAGCTTTAATACACTAAAAAAAGTTTAAGCACCAATGTTTTCTTATTTCTCTTCTCCTTTGTGTCTGCAAATTTACCTTCTTATACCCGGAAAAATTCACTACTACCTCCATCCCATATTACTTGTCGCTTCAAGTTTTTTTAATGTTTAATCATTCGTCTTATTAAAAAATTATTATTTATTTTATTTGTAACTTGTTTTATTATCAAATATACTTTAAGTACTTATCTTTTTTATATTTACACTAATTTTGTGAATAAAACCGAATGGTTAAATATTGTAAGAAAAAGTTGAAGCGACGAGTAACAGGAAACGGAGGCATTAGTAGTGATTGTACATGCACTCGAGAATGGAATCATATAGACTGCCTCTGATGGATTATTGCCTTTTCTGGTTTAGACAAATCTGGCCGAAACCAAAAGGAGCACGGATGTGACTGCAATCATGCAAGCCATCTCGATCGGTGGTCGTGCCATGTTCTCAACTCAATCATGTGCTTACACCGTACTCCCTCTCTCTTACAAAATTTAAAAGATTTTAACTCTACAAGATACTCCCTTCGTCTTGAAATATAATTATTTTTAGTTATGAATCTAGATAACTATGTGTCTATATTTATAGCTAAAAGTTACTATATTTTATGACGAAGGTAATATATTTTAGGACTGTGAATTTGAATATGCTCTCTATTCATATTAGTAATACTACTCCCTCCATCCTATAATATAAGTTATTTTTTTTAACCATTCGACTTATTCAAAAAAAATTGGAATTATTATTTATTTTATTTGTGACTTACTTTACTATCCAAAGTACTTTAAGCACAACTTTTTGTTTTTATATTTGTACAAATTTTTTAAATAAGATAAGTGGACAAACAGTACAAGCAAAAAAGTCAAAATCCCTTATATTATGGAACGGAGGAAGTATAAAATATCACATCCAATCAAAATATCTTTAAATACCACTACAAATCAAATTTTGTAACAATTATATAACAAATCGTGCTCCAATGAACGAACCAACCGGATAGCCAAGCTATCCAGCTAGCCAAGAAACCCACAAATTTTAAACAATCATTGGAGTTTATCACCACATCATCGTCCTAGCTCGGCCTTGTCAGGCCGAGCCAAGGATTTCAGTCCCCCATCATTGCCCCCGTCACCAGCTTAGAGGTGGGAGGGCGGCGGCAGTGATGGCAAGTGGGAAGATGGGGAGAGCCGGAGATAGCCGAGAGGTGTTGCCATATAGGGCCAAGGAAATTTGAAAAATAGAGAGGAAGGTTAAGCACATGATAAATATAGGCCTTATTTAGATTCAAAAATTTTCGGCAAAAAACGACACATCAAATATTTAGACACATGCATGGAGTATTAAATGTGAGAAAAAATCAATTCAACAATTTGCATGTAAAGCGAGATGAATCTTTTGAGCATAATTACAACATGATTTGACAATATGATGCTACAATAAATATTTGTTAATACCGGATTAATTAGGCTTAATAATTCGTCTCTCAATTCACAAGCGGAATCTGTAATTTGTTTTGTTATTAGTCTACGTTTAATACTTAAAATGTGTGTCCGTATACTTCAAAAACTTTATACCCAAAGAACTAAACGGAATCTTTTTAATAGCTCACCAAATGTAAATAGCAGAGAGTAAGACTGTTAGAGATGTTTTAATGTTACTATCTCCGTCCCAAAATATAATATATTTTAGCTATGAATCTGGGCACACAGATGTCTATATTCATAGTTTAAAATACTTACATTTTAGGACGGAGAGAGTACATGTTCAACTCAGATATTCTCATACCTCTTGGTCTTGTTTTGAACTGATGCACTCAACAACACCTCAACTTATAAATACTCATCTTATAAAATGACAATAGCTCAACATATTAATCCAGAAAAGCAAAAAGGGTAATTAAGTACTACATACGGTTCGAGACCACTGTACTAAAACCGGAAGCCGGAACTGCTGTTGGCCCTCTGCACAAATGGATGTTTTATGGAGAAGTGGAGAAGAGTTGCCCAAACTGAATTGAGTTTGTGACTGAGTTCTTGTTGTTTCGTTGCTGACTTTCAGTGATGCTGGCCATATTTCCGTTCCTGACCTGAGCACTGCTTTCCACTTATTTAGCTGAAAGCTGTCTGAAAGCTGTGGTATGTTCGAAGTAGGTTTCAGGCGAGTTTTAATCCAAACTTTTTCTTCAAATTTTTTACTTTTCACTTTTCTACACACACAAACTTCTAATTTTTCCGTCACATCGTTTTAATTTCAACTAAACTTTCAATTTTAGCGTGAAACACACCAGTTTCTTTCAAATCAAATTTAGTCCAATATGATACAATTTCTTTCAAATCAAATTTAGTCCAATATGATACAAGCTCTTGTAGTTCATATTTTTTTATTTAAACTTTCAACTTTTCCATTACATCAAAACTTTCTACACACAAACTTTTAACTTTTTTCAATAAACTTTTAATTTTAGTAACTTCTAATTTTAACGTGGAACTAAACACACCCCAATATAAGGAATTTGGACAAATTATTCTCTTTGACGTCATGTTTTTCAATGTTTCACTGGTTTTTGTGAAGGATCAGAGTTTTTCAATATTTCACTGGTTTTTGTCAAGGATCAGACCACAACGAAAGCCACATGGTTAAAATCTTCGCGTCGTCACTACGTCATACTAATATTTACTCTCCAGTTTGTTCCCTGAGAGCCTGAGTGACATCATACTTGCCTCTTTTTTTTGGTTGCATCTGGATAATTTTCCGGACAACTGTCAAAACTCATTAAATTCCATGAGCCCTGTTTGTCAACAGCAAAATAATAATAATAATAATAATAATAATAATAATAATAATAATAAATTTTAAAGAAAAACTGCCGCTGAATCGACTACGCCAGGAGGATCTCGAAACGAAATAAACAAAGAAGGCAAAAAGAAAAAACGGAGGTGAAATAAAAAAAATTCGAAAATGTGCGGCGAATCACGCGAGAAGCGAACAGGGCGAAGAAGCGCCCGCCTGCTGGTAGGAAGCGTGGATAGCCGGCGAAGGTTTAGCTCTCGCACACCAAGGTTAGGCACCCGGGTATTCAGGATCAAGAACCCGGGGACTCTTTACATGTGCGTTGTTGTAAAAAAAATTCAAATTCAAATCCAAATTCATAGCGCAGCCATTGCTCGGTTCAGAGAAGAAAAACGGGAAACAGTTGAATCGAGACGACGCAAGAAAGCAGCAAGC